>NW_027362762.1:578877352-578879852 GCF_046119375.1 Phyllobates terribilis
GTGACTGTGGAGGCCAGGTCATTTGGCGTAGCACCCCATCACTCTCCTTCTTGGTCAAATAGCCCTTACAAAGCCTGGAGGTGTGTTTGGGGTCATTGTCCTGTTGAAAAATAAATGATGGTCCAACTAAACGCAAACCGGATGGAATAGCATGCCGCTGCAAGATGCTGTGGTAGCCATGCTGGTTCAGTATGCCTTCAATTTTGAATAAATCCCCAACAGTGTCACCAGCAAAGTACCCCCACACCATCACACCTCCTCCTCCATGCTTCACGGTGGGAATCAGGCATGTAGAGTCCATCCGTTCACCTTTTCTGCGTCGCACAAAGACACGGTGGTTGGAACCAAAGATCTCAAATTTGGACTCATCAGACCAAAGCACAGATTTCCACTGGTCTAATATCCATTCTTTGTATTCTTTAGCCCAAACAAGTCTCTTCTGCTTGTTGCCTGTCCTTAGCAGTGGTTTCCTAGCAGCTATTTTACCATGAAGGCCTGCTGCACAAAGTCTGCTCTTAACAGTTGTTGTAGAGATGTGTCTGCTGCTAGAACTCTGTGTGGCATTGACCTGGTCTCTAATTTGAGCTGCTGTTAACCTGCAATTTCTGAGGCTGTTGAGTCGGATAAACTTATCCTCAGAAGCAGAGGTGACTCTTGGTCTTCCTTTCCTGGGGCGGTCCTCATGTGAGCCAGTTTCTTTGTAGCACTTGATGGTTTTTGCAACTGCACTTTCAAAGTTTTCCCAATTTTTCGCACTGACTGACCTTCATTTCTTAAAGTAATGATGGCCACTCATTTTTCTTTACTTAGCTGCTTTTTTCTTGCCATAATACAAATTCTATCAGTCTATTCAGTAGGACTATCAGCTGTGTATCCACCAGACTTCTGCACAACACAACTGATGGTCCCAGCCCCATTTATAAGGCAAGAATTCCCACTTATTAAACCTGACAGGGCACACCTGTGAAGTGAAAACCATTTCCGGTGACTACCTCTTGAAGCTTATCAAGAGAATGCCAAGAGTGTGCAAAGCAGTCATCAAAGCAAAAGGTGGCTACTTTGAAGAACCTAGAATATAAGACATATTTTCAGTTGTTTCACACTTTTTTGTTAAGTATATAATTCCACATGTGTTAATTCATAGTTTTGGTGCCTTCAGTGTGAATGTACAATTTTCATAGTCATGAAAATACAGAAAAATGTTTAAATGAGAAGGTGTGTCCAAACTTTTGGTCTGTACTGTATATATATTACCAGCAGTGTTCTCCAGTGACCCCGGACATTTCTGTGTGTGTGTATATATATATTACCAGCAGTGTTCTCCAGTGAACCCGGACATTTCTGTGTGTGTATATATATATATTACCAGCAGTGTTCTCCAGTGACCCCGGATATTTCTGTATGTATATATATATATATTACCAGCAGTGTTCTCCAGTGACCCCGGACATTTCTGTGTGTGTGTATATATATATATATTACCAGCAGTGTTCTCCAGTGACCCCGGACATCTCTGTATATATGTGTATATATATATTACCAGCAGTGTTCTCCAGTGACCCCGGACATTTCTGTATGTGTATATATATATATATATTACCAGCAGTGTTCTCCAGTGACCCCGGACATTTCTGTATGTGTGTATATATATATATTACCAGCAGTGTTCTCCAGTGACCCCGGACATTTCTGTATGTGTGTATATATATATATATTACCAGCAGTGTTCTCCAGTGACCCCGGACATTTCTGTATGTGTATATATATATATATATTACCAGCAGTGTTCTCCAGTGACCCCGGACATTTCTGTATGTGTGTATATATATATATATTACCAGCAGTGTTCTCCAGTGACCCCGGATATTTCTGTATGTGTATATATATATATATATATATATATATATATATATATATATATATATATATATATATATATATATATATATATTACCAGTAGTGTTCTCCAGTGACCCCGGACATTTCTGTATGTGTGTATATATATATATTACCAGCAGTGTTCTCCAGTGACCCCGGACATTTCTGTATGTGTGTATATGTAGCACCCTGAGGATTCGGCTGCTACAGGGGTATTACACCTCAAGCCAGAGGTGTGGTATTCCACTCCCGGGTAAGGATGGAGTGTGGGACTGAGCTCAGTAGGCTGCATGCACTACATACATCCCATTTCCGGGGGACAGAACTACGGTACTCCCACCAAGTATATGTGCAGGTACGACAGCGTCTGTCCCTGGCTGGAGTGGGAGGGGGGTGGAACATCCCAGTAGTGTAGGGGCAGATAGGGGGAGTACTCTGGGTAAAGCTAGGAGCTCATTGGGTGCTGGTCACCTGGGCTCACACATAGAGGGAGTATATAAGGTGGGCACCATCTTAGAACAGGGTCAGTCAGTCAGTCTGAGGAGAAGCAGAGCAGAGGAGCTCAGCCAGGAGGGCTGACAGTGAGCTGTGGCTCCAGCTGGGCCCAGCTCCAGGGCTGAGC
>NW_027362762.1:578887352-578889852 GCF_046119375.1 Phyllobates terribilis
ATATATATATATATATATATTACCAGCAGTGTTCTCCAGTGACCCCGGACATTTCTGTATGTGTGTATATATATATATTACCAGCAGTGTTCTCCAGTGACCCCGGACATTTCTGTGTGTGTATATATATATATATTACCAGCAGTGTTCTCCAGTGACCCCGGACATTTCTGTGTGTGTGTATATATATATATTACCAGCAGTGTTCTCCAGTGACCCCGGACTTTTCTGTGTGTGTATATATATATATATATTACCAGCAGTGTTCTCCAGTGACCTCGGATATTTCTGTATGTGTATATATATATATATATTACCAGCAGTGTTCTCCAGTGACCCCGGACATTTCTGTATGTGTACAGTCATGGCCAAAAGTTTTGAGAATGACACCAAAATTATATTTTCACATGATCTGCTGGCCTCTGGTTTTTATTAGTGTTTGTCTGATGTTTATATCACATACAGAAATATAATTGCAATCATATTATGAGTACCAATAGGTTATATTGACAGTTAGAATGAGTTAATGCAGCAAGTCAATATTTGCAGTGTTGCCCCTTCTTCTTCAAGACCTCTGTAATTCTCCCTGGCATGCTCTCAATCAACTTTTGGACCAAATCCTGACTGATAGCAGTCCATTCTTGCATAATCAATGCTTGCATTTTGCCAGAATTTGTTGGTTTTGTTTGTCCACCCGTCTCTTGATGATTGACCACAAGTTCTCAATGGGATTAAGATCTGGGGAGTTTCCAGGCCATGAACCCAAAATCTCTATGTTTTGTTCCATGAGCCATTTAGTTATCACCTTTGCTTTATGGCAAGGTGCTCCATCATGCTGGAAAAGGCATTGTTGGGCGCCAAACTGCTCTTGGACGGTTGGGAGAAGTTGCTCTTGGAGGACATTCTGGTGCCATTCTTTATTCATGGCTGTGTTTTTAGGCAAGACTGTGAGTGAGACGATTCCCTTGGCTGAGAAGCAACCCCACACATGAATGGTTTCAGGATGCTTTACAGTTGGCATGAGACAAGACTGGTGGTGGCGCTCACCTCTTCTTCTCCGAATAAGCTGTTTTCCAGATGTCCCAAACAATCGAAAAGGGGATTCATCAGAGAAAATGACTTTGCCCCAGTCCTCAGCAGTCCACTCCCTGTACCTTTTGCAGAATATCAGTCGGTCCCTGATGTTTTTTCTGGAGAGAAGTGGCTTCTTTGCTGCCCTCCTTGAAACCAGCCCTTGCTCAAAGAGTCTCTGCCTCACAGTGCGTGCAGAAGCATTCACACCAGCCTGCTGCCATTCCTGAGCAAGCTCGGCACTGCTGGTAGTCCGATCCCGCAGCTGAAACAGTTTTAAGATACGGTCCTGGCGCTTGCTGGTCTTTCTTGGGCGCCCTGGAGCCTTTTTGACAACAATGGAAGCTCTCTCCTTGAAGTTCTTGATGATGTGATAGATTGTTGACTGAGGTGCAATCTTTGTAGCTGCGATACTCTTCCCTGTTAGGCCATTTTTGTGCAGCGCAATGATGGCTGCACGTGTTTCTTTAGAGATAACCATGGTTAACTGAAGAGAAACAATGATACCAAGAACCAGCCTCCTTTTAAAGTGTCCAGTGATGTCATTCTTACTTAATCATGACTGATTGATCGCCAGCCCTGTCCTCATCAACACCCACACCTGTGTTAATGGATCAATCACTAAAACGATGTTAGCTGCTCCTTTTAAGGCAGGACTGCAATGATGTTGAAATGTGTTTTGGGGGTTAAAGTTCATTTTCTGGGCAAATATTGACTTTGCAAGTACAGTAATTGCTGTTAAGCTGATCACTCTTTGACATTCAGGAGTATATGCAAATTGCCATTACAAAAAATGAAGCAGTAAACTTTGGAAAAATTACTATTTGTCTCATTCTCAATACTTTTGGCCATGACTGTATATATATATATTACCAGCAGTGTTCTCCAGTGACCCCGGACATTTCTGTGTGTGTGTATATATATATATTACCAGCAGTGTTCTCCAGTGACCCCGGACATTTCTGTATGTGTATATATATATATATTACCATTAGTGTTCTCCAGTGACCCCGGACATTTCTGTATATATATATTATCAGCAGTGTTCTCCAGTGACCCCGGACATTTCTGTATGTGTGTATATATATATATTATCAGCAGTGTTCTCCAGTGACCCCGGACATTTCTGTGTATGTGAGTATATATATATATATATATATATATATATATATATATTACCAGCAGTGTTCTCCAGTGACCCCGGACATTTCTGTATGTGTATATATATATATATTACCAGCAGTGTTCTCCAGTGACCCCGGACATTTCTGTATATATATATATATATTACCAGCAGTGTTCTCCAGTGACCTCGGATATTTCTGTATGTGTATATATATATATATATTACCAGCAGTGTTCTCCAGTGACCTCGGATATTTCTGTATGTGTATATATATATATTTTACCAGCAGTGTTCTCCAGTGAC
>NW_027362762.1:578894852-578902352 GCF_046119375.1 Phyllobates terribilis
AACTGCTTCAGAGTACACTAGGTCGGACTCACTGGAGGAAGCAGGCGAGGTATCGGGTACCGAGTATAGGAAAGTCTCTGTCCATTCACCACCAGGTGGCACCCCGAAGGGTTCTGAACACAACTGGAGGTCCTCCGCCTGGTCGGAGGGGTGTAGAGACTCGGGAGTAACCTCTGCTTCGGAGTACACTAGGTTGGACTCACTGGAGGAAGCAGGCGAGGTATCGGGTACCGAGTATAGGAAAGTCTCTGTCCATTCACCACCAGGTGGCACCCCGAAGGGTTCTGAACACAACTGGAGGTCCTCCGCCTGGTCGGAGGGGTGTAGAGACTCGGGAGTAACTTCTGCTTCGGAGTACACTAGGTTGGACTCACTGGACGAAGCGAGCGAGGTATCAGGTACAGAGTATAGGAGAGTCTCTGTCCTTTCGTTACCAGGTAGCACCCCGAAGGGTTCAGGAGACAACTGGAGATCCTCCGCCTGGTCGGAGGGGTGTAGAGACTCGGAGGTAACTACCACTTTGGGGTACCCATTGTCAGGCTCACAGGACGAAGCGGACAAAGTATTGAGTACCGGGTGTAGAGAAGTCTCTCTCCATTTGTCATCGAGTGGTATCCCGGAGGATTCAGGAGGCAACAGGGGATCCTCCGCCAGGTAGTAGAGGTGCACAGACTCAGAGGTAACCACAGCTTTGGAGCATCCTTGGACATGCACACCGGTTAAAGAGAGAGAAGCATCTGATGCCGGGTGCAGGAAGTTCTCCTGTGTGGAGTCTGGATGGGCAGAAGTCTCTTCGGGCAGGAGAACTGGTGCACTACCCACGCACATTACCCATTGGGGTTTCTCCGGGATACAGGGAGATGAAGCTTCAGTAGGGACTTCAAGGTTGGGGTCAGGAGGTCTCAGGGAGGACAGACCCTGGCGTGACGGCTTGCCTCTACGTCTAGCACGTCTGGACTGCCTCTTGAGGTTGAGAGAAGTATTCCGGAAAGCGTAGTCACCCTGTGAGGATTCTGGGTGGGCAGTAGTCTCATTGGGCTGGAGGACTATTGCGCTACCCACACACATTACCCATCGGGGCTGCTCCGGGATATTGGGAGGTGAAGCTTCAGCAGGAGCCTCCGGGTTAGGATCATCGAAGACCATTAGAAAGGCCACCAGGAAGGCCATTAGGTCCCGGAGGATCGGATCCTGTGTTTCATATAGGGGGTTGATCCATTCCAAGGCATCACCCGCCAGGTAAGACATCATAAAGGCCACTTTAGCCCAATCGGAAGGAAAGTAGAGAGGGTAGGCCTTAAAGTGTAGCATGCATTGCTCCACAAATGCACGACACTGTCTTGGATCCCCATAGTAACGTGGCGGATCCGCAGGAACGAGAGCTGATAGATCCATCTGGACGGTGCGTAATTTCGCCTGAAACTCAGCTAAGAGAAAAAAAATTTATTTATTTATTTTAATGCATATATTCGCTGGAAAACTTCTCAGAGGGCGAAGGCCGTGGGGCTCAACGGGAACCATGGCCTGAGCATGCTGTTATGCACACGCCCGGGCTAAGCGGCGTGTGCGTGTGATTGGTAGTGATTCCACTGGACCGTGCCGGAGAGTGAATGCCTGGAGGGGCGTGACTAAGTATTCACCCGATCCGACCAGGGTCGCACGACGGCATACGACGCCAGTGCACCAAGGAGGAACCGAGCAGAGGGACCAGGTGCTACTCCAGGACAGACCCCGGACACGGCTGTTGACCCACACAGGGGAATACAGGAACAGGCTGGTAGGCTGGCACACAGACTGGAGGGTATAGGCAGGCACGACTGGTATGCTGGCAGGCGGGTATGCAGGCAGGGGGGTAAAGGCAAGCACAGCTAGAGTGCAGACAGGGAGGCACTAGCAGGTAGGAACACAGGCGGGATAGGACCCAGTACACACCGGAACTCAGGAACAATACAGGCAGAGGGTTACAGGCAAGCACAGCTAGAGTGCAGACAAGGCTGAGCAGGGAGGACAGGGCTCCGTCCACACGGAACAGACAGGAAGGGAAAGACAGAGCCAGGCTGTTATGCACACGCCCGGGCTAAGCGGCGTGTGCGTGTGATTGGTAGTGATTCCACTGGACCGTGCCGGAGAGTGAATGCCTGGAGGGGCGTGACTAAGTATTCACCCGATCCGACCAGGGTCGCACGACGGCATACGACGCCAGTGCACCAAGGAGGAACCGAGCAGAGGGACCAGGTGCTACTCCAGGACAGACCCCGGACACGGCTGTTGACCCACACAGGGGAATACAGGAACAGGCTGGTAGGCTGGCACACAGACTGGAGGGTATAGGCAGGCACGACTGGTATGCTGGCAGGCGGGTATGCAGGCAGGGGGGTAAAGGCAAGCACAGCTAGAGTGCAGACAGGGAGGCACTAGCAGGTAGGAACACAGGCGGGATAGGACCCAGTACACACCGGAACTCAGGAACAATACAGGCAGAGGGTTACAGGCAAGCACAGCTAGAGTGCAGACAAGGCTGAGCAGGGAGGACAGGGCTCCGTCCACACGGAACAGACAGGAAGGGAAAGACAGAGCCAGATACTCACACAGTACTTGCAGAGACAACAAGCAGGAGTTAGGTACGAGTTCAGACTCTGCAGAAAAAGGAAGGGAACGGACATAGAGGCAAAACAGGTAAAGGACAGGAGAGAGTTCAGACTGGAACTGAGTGTACGGAGGAGACCGACACTGCAGAGGAATACAGGAGCGGGTCTGGGAATACGGCCCCCAGAGAGGCGGAACGAACAGGCAAGGAGCGTGTTCAGACAGGACAGACCAGACGCAGGAGCGGGTCTAGGAAATCGGCCACTAGAAGGCGGAACGAACAGGCAAGGAGCGTGTTCAGACAGGACAGACCAGACACAGGAGCGGGTCTAGGAAATCGGCCACCAGAAGGCGAGAGGAACAGGCTAGGAGCGTGTTCAGACAGGACAGACAAGAGAACACAGAAAGGAGTCAGTTCAGACACGGGAGCTGATACCGCAAAGCAGGAGACATACAGGACTCAGTTCAGACACGGGAGCTGATACCGCAAAGCAGGAGACATACAGGACTCAGTTCAGACACGGGAACTGATACAAAAAGCAGGAGACATACAGGACTTAGTTCAGACACGGGAACTAATACCGCAAAGCAGGAGACATACAGGACTTAGTTCAGACACGGGAACTAATACCGCAAAGCAGGAGACATACAGGACTAAGTTCAGACAGGCCTGGAAATACAGCCTCCAGGAAAGGCAGACAAGGAAACAAAGACGGGACCTGGCACCTTCAGAGTGCAAGCACACACTGAAGGAAAACACTTATGCTCAGGCAGGGATAGAAGGGAGCTGCTGAGCTATATACCAAGTGACAGACAGCAATAGGCTGAGGACGCACAAGGGGTGTGACCCACAGCAGGTACAAAAGGCAGGAAGTGAACGGGCGCCGCCCTTAAGCAGCAGAAACAGACACAAACAGACAGCATGGAGGGAAGCCAGAGAGACATTCTGGACAGGAGATCAAGTGCGCGCTCCTGCACAGTGGGAAATGGACCACTATGCAAGGACGCCGCCAGGTATGTTACATATATATATATATTACCAGCAGTGTTCTCCAGTGACCCCGGACATTTCTGTATGTGTATATATATATATATTACCAGCAGTGTTCTCCAGTGACCCCGGACATTTCTGTGTGTGTGTATATATATATTACCAGCAGTGTTCTCCAGTGACCCCGGACATTTCTGTGTGTGTATATATATATTACCAGCAGTGTTCTCCAGTGACCCACGACATTTCTGTGTGTGTATATATATATATATATATATATATATATATATATATATATATATATATATATATGACGCGCCCCCTGGGCCAGTACTGTTTGGGGAATACCCGGAGCCGGATCAGATGGGGGTTGTAGTCTCCGAGTGGCGGTGACCCGGTCCGTGCCCAGGGTGTCAAGCTCAGTGTGTGGCAGTCCTTACAGATGTTGCTAGATGTTCTTTGTGTCGACTACGCCACCCGTTGATTTGCGGTCAATACGGCCGCCGCTGCAGCAGGGTCCGCTGAGGCTGGTGGTGTGTGTGCAGCTCTGGTAGTATAACCCCCAACGGGAGGGGTATAGCCTCAGGGGGTCAGTTGTAGAGGATGGTGGTTGTGGAGGTGCAGTGAGGATGGTAATAAGACTCAGAGTCGGGCTGTGCAGTTCAGGGTTTTTACTTACTGCTGTTGTGCTGGTCACTCCGGCCTTGAGTGACCGCCCGAGCCGCGCTGCGTCCACCAGGTCCTGGACTCGGCCAACCCCCAAGTAATTCTGGAGCGTGATCCTGAGCTCCCTTTCTGTCTTTCCTTTTCTCTGGCCTTCCCCACCAGGGATCCACTTATGTCCGGCTCCCTCGGGCCTCTTGTTGGTAAAACCCTTGTCTCTGGGTTCCCTGACCCTATACTCGGTGTGCCTTCGCAGTGGATTTAGTGGGGCGGTCGTGGCAGATCCTGCCCACGACCTCCGGTCTCTGGCTGAGGATTAGTGGCCTCCACCAGCTTGGGATCCGGTACCCTTGTGCCAACCCTTCACCCTTCTGCTTGTATTTGGGCTCTTGGGGTTCCCTCTTCTTCCCCTCTGGGTCCTTCTCTTCTCCTCTCTCTCACTTGGCCTTGGAGCTGGCTGAGCTGCTCTTCTCCTCTGCTCTCCAACAGACTGACTGTCTGACTCTCTACAAAAGACTGACTGTTGACTGTCTGACCAAACCTCTACAAAGACCCTGTTCTAAGATGGTGCCCACCTTTTATACTCCCTCTATGTGTGAGCTCAGGTGACCAGCACCCAATGAGCTCCTAGCATTACCCAGACTGCTCCCCCTATCTGCCCCTACACTACTGGGATGTTCCACCCCCCTCCCACTCCAGCCAGGGACAGACACTGTCGTACCTGCACATATATCTAGTGGGAGTACCATCGATCTGTCCCCCGGAAATGGGATGTATGTAGTGCATGCAGCCTACTGAGCTCAGTTCCACACTCCATCCTTACCCGGGAGTGGAATATCACACCTCTGGCTTGAGGTGCAATACCCCTGTAGCAGCCGAATCCTCAGGGTGCTACATTCCCCCCTGGTAAATCACAGCACGTCCTCGGGCTGTAAGAGAATAAAAACATCCACAACATACAATTTTTTTTTTTTTCCATAACAACATAAACATATAAAACATATAAACGGTATATATATATATTAGCAGCAATAAAACTTTTTCATAAATATTCTTGTAAACTTTCTTGTACCTCCGGCCACGGTGCAACTTGTGACCGGGTAAAGTGCGACAGTCTCTTGAAGAAAATGGTTTCCTATAAAACCAGTAGGGGGCGCCTTAGGAAGCGCAACTATATACAAAGGGGAAGTGGCCGCTCTCAGTCCTCGGCCAGGTAAAAGGAAGGAATGACCGCTCTCAGTCCTCGGTCAGTGGGACTAGGGACACACGGGTTAAAGTTCACTCTTGTCCCAACGGGGAACATATTTAAATCAGCAACAGTTCTGGTACCCCGACGGGTAACTATATACAGTCTCTTTACCGTACTTTATTGACGGCGTCCTCCTGCTCCTTCTTTAGATTCTTCAGACCCGTCCGGGTCCTCTTGCTTCTCCTCACACCGCAGCTCCTCCTCCGTCAGGCGATGTACATGGAGGGCGTAGGGTCCTTTGGCACACTTGTGCCGGGTGAAGGTGACCTCGTCCCCTACATACAGGTCACGACCTCTGTGTCCCTCCGGCAGATGGCTTTCTACGTCTCTGCGGGTGACAAAGACGTCGCCGGGGGTATGATGGTCTCTTATGAAGCCCCACCCATGCTGCAGGTTGAATTTAATCACAGTCCCGGTGGTACGGGGACCATGAGCTGCACGGGGCTTCCTCCTGGTCCGGCTCTTCTGCCCTGCGCTCTGTTCCTGCAGCCGCTGCTCACGAATCCGCCTCTCTTTCCGCTCTTGCTCAAAGGCTGCCAACTGCTGGCGGCAGCACTCCACTCGCTCCGCTGCGGCTGCCCGCGTTTCTTGAGTGAACCCCATGAGGTCTCCTCCGGTGGGGTCCCACTCAAACTGCGCCTCCTCCAGCAAGAGCGGGGTGATCTTGACAGGCGCCGGAGCCGGAATCAGGGGCTCGTCCAGGGGTCTCTCTTTCCGGAGTCGGGGATGGTGGTACTCCGGTGGCCACACAAAGGGCTGCCCATCCGGGCACGTGTGTTGGGCAAACAGGTCTTCACCCAGGTGTGGCGCTGTGGACGTTGAGGGCGCTGTGGTGGTAGCGGCGCCCGGGTTCACCAGGCCTTGCGACCAGGCCTGGGGCACCATGAAGGTAAAGGGCACCGTGAAGACGGCGGCGCCCGGGGTAACTTGGCTCAGCGACCAGGCCGGTGGCTCCGCGGAGGTAGGGGGCGCTGTTGGAATTGCGGCGCCCGGAGGTACTAGACCTTGCGACCAGGCCGGTGGTGTTTCCTGCTTTGCCGCGCTCCGGGTTGAGGCGCGTGACGTCACAGGGGTCGCGGCCGCGGCTTCTACTTGAGGCCTAGTCTGGCGCGGTGACGGTGCAGCGACGGGCACGGCAGGGGGAATTTCGGGCTCTGCGACGGGGAGCTGGGGCAGGCTCACGGTTTCTCGGCTCGGGGTAGTGACGTCCCCTTTACCTGCCTCCGTCTGTTCAGCTCCCTTCTTGGCGCCGTCTCCGGCCTTCACTCCTCCTGCACCATCCTCAGAGGTGGTCTGTCTCCTCGTCTCGGGTGGCGTGCTTCGTGGACGGGTTCCGGTCTGCTGGGCCATCTCACGGCTCCACTCCGTCAGCGTGTCTTGCTGCACCTGGGCCATCCTCCGTGCGAGGCCCTCCAGCGCGGTCTGTGCACACTCCCGGTCTCGGGGGAGCTGTGCCAGAATCTCCACTAAGCCTAGTGGGGTTGTTGCTTGCAGCAGGCTCCTGACCACTGGGTCGGTGCTGCCTGTCTCTCCTTCCATCTCCGGGTGTGCTTTCTCTGGACTCCTCTCCAGACTTCTTGTCTCCGGGTGCACTCTCTCCAGACTCCTCCAGGCTGCACCCATCTTCTTCTCTTTGTTCTGTCTCCGCCCACGTTGAGGGTGGTCCCGGGGCAACTTGGTGATTGTCAGCTCCAGGGGCAGTTCTCTCACGCTGATAGACACCTCTAGCATCACAGTCTCTGTTGGTGGGGGCGGTTTCCGCTTTTGGCGCCATTCTTCGACCTGGCCCACGATGGGAGGTGGCCTCCTGCCACCCTCTGGCACGCCCATAATGGCGTCCGCTCTTCCAAGGCGGGAAATCTTCGGAAATGGCGGGAATCGTCTCCCAGTGGCGGGAAACTCCATGGATGGCGGGAAAAAGCTGCAAATGGCGGACAACCGGCGGGAAACGACCTGTGATGGGGTCCGATGGCGGGGACCCTCCGGAACCGGCGGGAGACTTCTTTTTGAG
>NW_027362762.1:578907352-578922352 GCF_046119375.1 Phyllobates terribilis
CCAGTGACCCCGGACATTTCTGTATGTGTATATATATATATATCACCAGCAGTGTTCTCCAGTGACCCCGGACATTTCTGTATGTGTGTGTGTATATATATATATATATATATATATATATATATATATATATTACCAGCAGTGTTCTCCAGTGACCCCGGACATTTCTGTATATACAGTACAGACCAAAAGTTTGGACACACCTTCTCATTTAAAGATTTTTCTGTATTTTCATGACTATGAAAATTGTACATTCACTCTGAAGGCATCAAAACTATGAATTAACACATGTGGAATTATATACTTAACAAAAATGTGTGAAAAAACTGAAAATATGTCTTATATTCTAGGTTCTTCAAAGTAGCCACCTTTTGCTTTGATGACTGCTTTGCACACTCTTGGCATTCTCTTGATGAGCTTCAAGAGGTAGTCACCGGAAATGGTTTTCACTTCACAGGTGTGCCCTGTCAGGTTTAATAAGTGGGATTTCTTGCCTTATAAATGGGGTTGGGACCATCAGTTGTGTTGTGCAGAAGTCTGGTGGATACACAGCTGACAGTCCTACTGAATAGACTGTTAGAATTTGTATTATGGCAAGAAAAAAGCAGCTAAGTAAAGAAAAACGAGTGGCCATTACTACTTTAAGAAATGACGGCCAGTCAGTGCAAAATTGGGAAAACTTTGCAAGTTTCCCCAAGTGCAGTTGCAAAAACCATCAAGCGCTACAAAGAAACTGGCTCACATGAGGACCGCCCCAGGAAAGGAAGACCAAGAGTCACCTCTGCTTCTGAGGACAAGTTTATCTGAGTCACCAGCCTCAGAAATCGCAGGTTAACAGCAGCTCAGATTAGAGACCAGGTCAATGCCACACAGAGTTCTAGCAGCAGACACATCTCTTTAGCAACTGTTAAGAGGAGACTTTGTGCAGCAGGCCTTCATGGTAAAATAGCTGCTATGAAACCACTGCTAAGGACAGGCAACAAGCAGAAGAGACTTGTTTGGGCTATAGAACACAAGGAATGGACATTAGACCAGTGGAAATCTGTGCTTTGGTCTGATGAGTCCAAATTTGAGATCTTTGGTTCCAACCACCGTGTCTTTGTGCGACGCAGAAAAGGAGAACGGATGGACTCTACATGCCTGGTTCCCACCGTGAAGCATGGAGGAGGAGGTGTGATGGTGTGGGGGTGCTTTGCTGGTGACACTGTTGGGGATTTATTCAAAATTGAAGGCATACTGAACCAGCATGGCTACCACAGCATCTTGCAGCGGCATGCTATTCCATCCGTTTTGCGTTTAGTTGGACCATCATTTATTTTTCAACAGGGCAATGACCCCAAACACACCTCCAGGCTGTGTAAGGGCTATTTGACCAAGAAGGAGAGTGATGGGGTGCTACGCCAGATGACCTGGCCTCCACAGTCACCAGACCTGAACCCAATTGAGATGGTTTGGGGTGAGCTGGACCGCAGAGTGAAGGCAAAAGGGCCAACAAGTGCTAAGCATCTCTGGGAACTCCTTCAAGATTGTTGGAAGTCCATTTCCGGTGACTACCTCTTGAAGCTCATCAAGAGAATGCCAAGAGTGTGCAAAGCAGTCATCAAAGCAAAAGGTGGCTACTTTGAAGAAACTAGAATATAAGACATATTTTCAGTTGTTTCACACTTTTTTGTTAAGTATATAATTCCACATGTGTTAATTCATAGTTTTGATGCCTTCAGTGTGAATGTACAATTTTCATAGTCATGAAAATACAGAAAAATCTTTAAATGAGAAGGTGTGTCCAAACTTTTGGTCTGTACTGTATATATTACCAGCAGTGTTCTCCAGTGACCTCGGATATTTCTGTATGTGTATATATATATATATTACCAGCATTGTTCTCCAGTGACCCCGGACATTACTGTATGTGTATATATATATATTACCAGCAGTGTTCTCCAGTGACCCCGGACATTTCTGTATATATATATTATCAGCAGTGTTCTCCAGTGACCCCGGACATTTCTGTGTGTGTGTATATATATATATATTATCAGCAGTGTTCTCCAGTGACCCCGGACATTTCTGTGTATGTGAGTATATATATATATATATATATATATATATATATTACCAGCAGTGTTCTCCAGTGACCCCGGACATTTCTGTGTGTGTATATATATATATTACCAGCAGTGTTCTCCAGTGACCCCGGACATTTCTGTATGTGTATATATATATATATTACCAGCAGTGTTCTCCAGTGACCCCGGACATTTCTGTATGTGTATATATATATATATATATATTACCAGCAGTGTTCTCCAGTGACCCAGGACATTTCTGTGTGTGTGTATATATATATTACCAGCAGTGTTCTCCAGTGACCGAGGACATTTCTGTGTGTGTGTATATATATATTACCAGCAGTGTTCTCCAGTGACCCCGGACATTTCTGTGTGTGTATATATATATATATATATTACCAGCAGTGTTCTCCAGTGACCCCGGACATTTATGGGTGTGTGTATATATATATATTACCAGCAGTGTTCTCCAGTGACCCCGGACATTTCGGTGTGTGTATATATATATATGTATTACCAGCAGTGTTCTCCAGTGACCCCGGACATTTCTGTATGTGTATATATATATATATTACCAGCAGTGTTCTCCAGTGACCCCGGACATTTCTGTGTGTGTGTATATATATATTACCAGCAGTGTTCTCCAGTGACCCCGGACATTTCAGTGTGTGTATATATATATTACCAGCAGTGTTCTCCAGTGACCCACGACATTTCTGTGTGTGTATATATATATATATATATATATATGACGCGCCCCCTGGGCCAGTACTGTTTGGGGAATACCCGGAGCCGGATCAGATGGGGGTTGTAGTCTCCGAGTGGCGGTGACCCGGTCCGTGCCCAGGGTGTCAAGCTCAGTGTGTGGCAGTCCTTACAGATGTTGCTAGATGTTCTTTGTGTCGACTACGCCACCCGTTGATTTGCGGTCAATACGGCCGCCGCTGCAGCAGGGTCCGCTGAGGCTGGTGGTGTGTGTGCAGCTCTGGTAGTATAACCCCCAACGGGAGGGGTATAGCCTCAGGGGGTCAGTTGTAGAGGATGGTGGTTGTGGAGGTGCAGTGAGGATGGTAATAAGACTCAGAGTCGGGCTGTGCAGTTCAGGGTTTTTACTTACTGCTGTTGTGCTGGTCACTCCGGCCTTGAGTGACCGCCCGAGCCGCGCTGCGTCGACCAGGTCCTGGACTCGGCCAACCCCCAAGTAATTCTGGAGCGTGATCCTGAGCTCCCTTTCTGTCTTTCCTTTTCTCTGGCCTTCCCCACCAGGGATCCACTTATGTCCGGCTCCCTCGGGCCTCTTGTTGGTAAAACCCTTGTCTCTGGGTTCCCTGACCCTATACTCGGTGTGCCTTCGCAGTGGATTTAGTGGGGCGGTCGTGGCAGATCCTGCCCACGACCTCCGGTCTCTGGCTGAGGATTAGTGGCCTCCACCAGCTTGGGATCCGGTACCCTTGTGCCAACCCTTCACCCTTCTGCTTGTATTTGGGCTCTTGGGGTTCCCTCTTCTTCCCCTCTGGGTCCTTCTCTTCTCCTCTCTCTCACTTGGCCTTGGAGCTGGCTGAGCTGCTCTTCTCCTCTGCTCTCCAACAGACTGACTGTCTGACTCTCTACAAAAGACTGACTGTTGACTGTCTGACCAAACCTCTACAAAGACCCTGTTCTAAGATGGTGCCTACCTTTTATACTCCCTCTATGTGTGAGCTCAGGTGACCAGCACCCAATGAGCTCCTAGCATTACCCAGACTGCTCCCCCTATCTGCCCCTACACTACTGGGATGTTCCACCCCCCTCCCACTCCAGCCAGGGACAGACACTGTCGTACCTGCACATATATCTAGTGGGAGTACCATCGATCTGTCCCCCGGAAATGGGATGTATGTAGTGCATGCAGCCTACTGAGCTCAGTTCCACACTCCATCCTTACCCGGGAGTGGAATATCACACCTCTGGCTTGAGGTGCAATACCCCTGTAGCAGCCGAATCCTCAGGGTGCTACATATATATTACCAGCAGTGTTCTCCAGTGACCCCGGATATTTCTGTATGTGTATATATATATATATTACCAGCAGTGTTCTCCAGTGACCCCGGACATTTCTGTATATATATATATATTACCAGCAGTGTTCTCCAGTGACCTCGGATATTTCTGTATGTGTATATATATATATATTACCAGCAGTGTTCTCCAGTGACCCCGGACATTACTGTATGTGTATATATATATTACCAGCAGTGTTCTCCAGTGACCCCGGACATTTCTGTGTGTGTGTATATATATATTACCAGCAGTGTTCTCCAGTGACCCCGGACATTTCTGTATGTGTATATATATATATATATATATTACCAGCAGTGTTCTCCAGTGACCCCGGACATTTCTGTATATATATATTATCAGCAGTGTTCTCCAGTGACCCCGGACATTTCTGTGTGTGTATATATATATATTATCAGCAGTGTTCTCCAGTGACCCCGGACATTTCTGTGTATGTGTGTATATATATATATTATCAGCAGTGTTCTCCAGTGACCCCGGACATTTCTGTGTATGTGAGTATATATATATATATATATATATATATATATATATATATATATATATATATATATATATTACCAGCAGTGTTCTCCAGTGACCCCGGACATTTCTGTATGTGTATATATATATATATTACCAGCAGTGTTCTCCAGTGACCCCGGACATTTCTGTATGTGTATATATATATATATATATATTACCAGCAGTGTTCTCCAGTGACCCAGGACATTTCTGTGTGTGTGTATATATATATTACCAGCAGTGTTCTCCAGTGACCGAGGACATTTCTGTGTGTGTGTATATATATATTACCAGCAGTGTTCTCCAGTGACCCCGGACATTTCTGTGTGTGTATATATATATATATATATTACCAGCAGTGTTCTCCAGTGACCCCGGACATTTATGGGTGTGTGTATATATATATATTACCAGCAGTGTTCTCCAGTGACCCCGGACATTTCGGTGTGTGTATATATATATATGTATTACCAGCAGTGTTCTCCAGTGACCCCGGACATTTCTGTATGTGTATATATATATATATTACCAGCAGTGTTCTCCAGTGACCCCGGACATTTCTGTGTGTGTGTATATATATATTACCAGCAGTGTTCTCCAGTGACCCCGGACATTTCAGTGTGTGTATATATATATTACCAGCAGTGTTCTCCAGTGACCCACGACATTTCTGTGTGTGTATATATATATATATATATATATATGACGCGCCCCCTGGGCCAGTACTGTTTGGGGAATACCCGGAGCCGGATCAGATGGGGGTTGTAGTCTCCGAGTGGCGGTGACCCGGTCCGTGCCCAGGGTGTCAAGCTCAGTGTGTGGCAGTCCTTACAGATGTTGCTAGATGTTCTTTGTGTCGACTACGCCACCCGTTGATTTGCGGTCAATACGGCCGCCGCTGCAGCAGGGTCCGCTGAGGCTGGTGGTGTGTGTGCAGCTCTGGTAGTATAACCCCCAACGGGAGGGGTATAGCCTCAGGGGGTCAGTTGTAGAGGATGGTGGTTGTGGAGGTGCAGTGAGGATGGTAATAAGACTCAGAGTCGGGCTGTGCAGTTCAGGGTTTTTACTTACTGCTGTTGTGCTGGTCACTCCGGCCTTGAGTGACCGCCCGAGCCGCGCTGCGTCGACCAGGTCCTGGACTCGGCCAACCCCCAAGTAATTCTGGAGCGTGATCCTGAGCTCCCTTTCTGTCTTTCCTTTTCTCTGGCCTTCCCCACCAGGGATCCACTTATGTCCGGCTCCCTCGGGCCTCTTGTTGGTAAAACCCTTGTCTCTGGGTTCCCTGACCCTATACTCGGTGTGCCTTCGCAGTGGATTTAGTGGGGCGGTCGTGGCAGATCCTGCCCACGACCTCCGGTCTCTGGCTGAGGATTAGTGGCCTCCACCAGCTTGGGATCCGGTACCCTTGTGCCAACCCTTCACCCTTCTGCTTGTATTTGGGCTCTTGGGGTTCCCTCTTCTTCCCCTCTGGGTCCTTCTCTTCTCCTCTCTCTCACTTGGCCTTGGAGCTGGCTGAGCTGCTCTTCTCCTCTGCTCTCCAACAGACTGACTGTCTGACTCTCTACAAAAGACTGACTGTTGACTGTCTGACCAAACCTCTACAAAGACCCTGTTCTAAGATGGTGCCTACCTTTTATACTCCCTCTATGTGTGAGCTCAGGTGACCAGCACCCAATGAGCTCCTAGCATTACCCAGACTGCTCCCCCTATCTGCCCCTACACTACTGGGATGTTCCACCCCCCTCCCACTCCAGCCAGGGACAGACACTGTCGTACCTGCACATATATCTAGTGGGAGTACCATCGATCTGTCCCCCGGAAATGGGATGTATGTAGTGCATGCAGCCTACTGAGCTCAGTTCCACACTCCATCCTTACCCGGGAGTGGAATATCACACCTCTGGCTTGAGGTGCAATACCCCTGTAGCAGCCGAATCCTCAGGGTGCTACATATATATTACCAGCAGTGTTCTCCAGTGACCCCGGATATTTCTGTATGTGTATATATATATATATTACCAGCAGTGTTCTCCAGTGACCCCGGACATTTCTGTATATATATATATATTACCAGCAGTGTTCTCCAGTGACCTCGGATATTTCTGTATGTGTATATATATATATATTACCAGCAGTGTTCTCCAGTGACCCCGGACATTACTGTATGTGTATATATATATTACCAGCAGTGTTCTCCAGTGACCCCGGACATTTCTGTGTGTGTGTATATATATATTACCAGCAGTGTTCTCCAGTGACCCCGGACATTTCTGTATGTGTATATATATATATATATATATTACCAGCAGTGTTCTCCAGTGACCCCGGACATTTCTGTATATATATATTATCAGCAGTGTTCTCCAGTGACCCCGGACATTTCTGTGTGTGTATATATATATATTATCAGCAGTGTTCTCCAGTGACCCCGGACATTTCTGTGTATGTGTGTATATATATATATTATCAGCAGTGTTCTCCAGTGACCCCGGACATTTCTGTGTATGTGAGTATATATATATATATATATATATATATATATATATATATATATATATATATATATATATTACCAGCAGTGTTCTCCAGTGTCCCCGGACATTTCTGTGTGTGTATATATATATATTACCAGCAGTGTTCTCCAGTGACCCCGGACATTTCTGTATGTGTATATATATATATATTACCAGCAGTGTTCTCCAGTGACCCCGGACATTTCTGTATATGTATATATATATATATATATTACCAGCAGTGTTCTCCAGTGACCCAGGACATTTCTGTGTGTGTGTATATATATATTACCAGCAGTGTTCTCCAGTGACCGAGGACATTTCTGTGTGTGTGTATATATATATTACCAGCAGTGTTCTCCAGTGACCCCGGACATTTCTGTATGTGTGTATATATATATATATATATATATATATATATATATATATATATATATATATATATTACCAGCAGTGTTCTCCAGTGACCCCGGACATTTCTGTATGTGTGTATATATATATTACCAGCAGTGTTCTCCAGTGACCCCTGACATTTCTGTGTGTGTGTATATATATATATATTACCAGCAGTGTTCTCCAGTGACCCCGGACATTTATGTGTGTGTGTATATATATATATATTACCAGCAGTGTTCTCCAGTGACCCCGGACATTTCTGTGTGTGTATATATATATATATATATTACCAGCAGTGTTCTCCAGTGACCCCGGACATTTATGTGTGTGTGTATATATATATATTACCAGCAGTGTTCTCCAGTGACCCCGGACATTTCGGTGTGTGTATATATATATATATATTACCAGCAGTGTTCTCCAGTGACCCCGGACATTTCTGTATGTGTGTGTATATATATATTACCAGCAGTGTTCTCCAGTGACTCCGGACATTTCTGTGTGTGTATATATATATATATATTACCAGCAGTGTTCTCCAGTGACCCAGGACATTTCTGTGTGTGTATATATATATATATATATATATATATATATATATATTACCAGCAGTGTTCTCCAGTGACCCCGGACATTTCTGTATGTGTGTATATATATATATATCACCAGCAGTGTTCTCCAGTGACCCCGGACATTTCTGTGTGTGTGTATATATATATTACCAGCAGTGTTCTCCAGTGACCCCGGACATTTCTGTGTGTGTATGTATATATATATATATATATATATATATATATATATATATATATATATATATATATATATATTACCAGCAGTGTTCTCCAGTGACCCCGGACATTTCTGTATGTGTATATATATATATATCACCAGCAGTGTTCTCCAGTGACCCCGGACATTTCTGTATGTGTGTGTGTATATATATATATATATATATATATATATATATATATATTACCAGCAGTGTTCGCCAGTGACCCCGGACATTTCTGTATATATATATTACCAGCAGTGTTCTCCAGTGACCTCGGATATTTCTGTATGTGTATATATATATATATTACCAGCATTGTTCTCCAGTGACCCCGGACATTACTGTATCTGTATATATATATATTACCAGCAGTGTTCTCCAGTGACCCCGGACATTTCTGTGTGTGTGTATATATATATTACCAGCAGTGTTCTCCAGTGACCCCGGACATTTCTGTATGTGTATATATATATATATATTACCAGCAGTGTTCTCCAGTGACCCCGGACATTTCTGTATATATATATTATCAGCAGTGTTCTCCAGTGACCCCGGACATTTCTGTGTGTGTATATATATATATATTATCAGCAGTGTTCTCCAGTGACCCCGGACATTTCTGTGTATGTGAGTATATATATATATATATATATATATATATATATATATATATTACCAGCAGTGTTCTCCAGTGACCCCGGACATTTCTGTATGTGTATATATATATATATTACCAGCAGTGTTCTCCAGTGACCCCGGACATTTCTGTATGTGTATATATATATATATATATTACCAGCAGTGTTCTCCAGTGATCCAGGACATTTCTGTGTGTGTGTATATATATATTACCAGCAGTGTTCTCCAGTGACCGAGGACATTTCTGTGTGTGTGTATATATATATTACCAGCAGTGTTCTCCAGTGACCCCGGACATTTCTGTGTGTGTATATATATATATATATATTACCAGCAGTGTTCTCCAGTGACCCCGGACATTTATGTGTGTGTGTATATATATATATTACCAGCAGTGTTCTCCAGTGACCCCGGACATTTCTGTATGTGTATATATATATATATTACCAGCAGTGTTCTCCAGTGACCCCGGACATTTCTGTGTGTGTGTATATATATATTACCAGCAGTGTTCTCCAGTGACCCCGGACATTTCTGTGTGTGTATATATATATTACCAGCAGTGTTCTCCAGTGACCCACGACATTTCTGTGTGTGTATATATATATATATATATATATATATATATATATATATATATATATATGACGCGCCCCCTGGGCCAGTACTGTTTGGGGAATACCCGGAGCCGGATCAGATGGGGGTTGTAGTCTCCGAGTGGCGGTGACCCGGTCCGTGCCCAGGGTGTCAAGCTCAGTGTGTGGCAGTCCTTACAGATGTTGCTAGATGTTCTTTGTGTCGACTACGCCACCCGTTGATTTGCGGTCAATACGGCCGCCGCTGCAGCAGGGTCCGCTGAGGCTGGTGGTGTGTGTGCAGCTCTGGTAGTATAACCCCCAACGGGAGGGGTATAGCCTCAGGGGGTCAGTTGTAGAGGATGGTGGTTGTGGAGGTGCAGTGAGGATGGTAATAAGACTCAGAGTCGGGCTGTGCAGTTCAGGGTTTTTACTTACTGCTGTTGTGCTGGTCACTCCGGCCTTGAGTGACCGCCCGAGCCGCGCTGCGTCCACCAGGTCCTGGACTCGGCCAACCCCCAAGTAATTCTGGAGCGTGATCCTGAGCTCCCTTTCTGTCTTTCCTTTTCTCTGGCCTTCCCCACCAGGGATCCACTTATGTCCGGCTCCCTCGGGCCTCTTGTTGGTAAAACCCTTGTCTCTGGGTTCCCTGACCCTATACTCGGTGTGCCTTCGCAGTGGATTTAGTGGGGCGGTCGTGGCAGATCCTGCCCACGACCTCCGGTCTCTGGCTGAGGATTAGTGGCCTCCACCAGCTTGGGATCCGGTACCCTTGTGCCAACCCTTCACCCTTCTGCTTGTATTTGGGCTCTTGGGGTTCCCTCTTCTTCCCCTCTGGGTCCTTCTCTTCTCCTCTCTCTCACTTGGCCTTGGAGCTGGCTGAGCTGCTCTTCTCCTCTGCTCTCCAACAGACTGAATGTCTGACTATCTACAAAAGACTGACTGTTGACTGTCTGACCAAACCTCTACAAAGACCCTGTTCTAAGATGGTGCCCACCTTTTATACTCCCTCTATGTGTGAGCTCAGGTGACCAGCACCCAATGAGCTCCTAGCATTACCCAGACTGCTCCCCCTATCTGCCCCTACACTACTGGGATGTTCCACCCCCCTCCCACTCCAGCCAGGGACAGACACTGTCGTACCTGCACATATATCTAGTGGGAGTACCATCGATCTGTCCCCCGGAAATGGGATGTATGTAGTGCATGCAGCCTACTGAGCTCAGTTCCACACTCCATCCTTACCCGGGAGTGGAATATCACACCTCTGGCTTGAGGTGCAATACCCCTGTAGCAGCCAAATCCTCAGGGTGCTACATTCCCCCCTGGTAAATCACAGCACGTCCTCGGGCTGTAAGAGAATAAAAACATCCACAACATACAATTTTTTTTTTTTTCCATAACAACATAAACATATAAAACATATAAACGGTATATATATATATTAGCAGCAATAAAACTTTTTCATAAATATTCTTGTAAACTTTCTTGTACCTCCGGCCACGGTGCAACTTGTGACCGGGTAAAGTGCGACAGTCTCTTGAAGAAAATGGTTTCCTATAAAACCAGTAGGGGGCGCCTTAGGAAGCGCAACTATATACAAAGTGGAAGTGGCCGCTCTCAGTCCTCGGCCAGGTAAAAGGAAGGAATGACCGCTCTCAGTCCTCGGTCAGTGGGACTAGGGACACACGGGTTAAAGTTCACTCTTGTCCCAACGGGGAACATATTTAAATCAGCAACAGTTCTGGTACCCCGACGGGTAACTATATACAGTCTCTTTACCATACTTTATTGACGGCGTCCTCCTGCTCCTTCTTTAGATTCTTCAGACCCGTCCGGGTCCTCTTGCTCCTCCTCACACCGCAGCTCCTCCTCCGTCAGGCGATGTACATGGAGGGCGTAGGGTCCTTTGGCACACTTGTGCCGGGTGAAGGTGACCTCGTCCCCTACATACAGGTCACGACCTCTGTGTCCCTCCGGCAGATGGCTTTCTACGTCTCTGCGGGTGACAAAGACGTCGCCGGGGGTATGATGGTCTCTTATGAAGCCCCACCCATGCTGCAGGTTGAATTTAATCACAGTCCCGGTGGTACGGGGACCATGAGCTGCACGGGGCTTCCTCCTGGTCCGGCTCTTCTGCCCTGCGCTCTGTTCCTGCAGCCGCTGCTCACGGATCCGCCTCTCTTTCCGCTCTTGCTCAAAGGCTGCCAACTGCTGGCGGCAGCACTCCACTCGCTCTGCTGCGGCTGCCCGCGTTTCTTGACTGAACCCCATGAGGTCTCCTCCGGTGGGGTCCCACTCAAACTGCGCCTCCTCCAGCGAGAGCGGGGTGATCTTGACAGGCGCCGGAGCCGGAATCAGGGGCTCGTCCAGGGGTCTCTCTTTCCGGAGTCGGGGATGGTGGTACTCCGGTGGCCACACAAAGGGCTGCCCATCCGGGCACGTGTGTTGGGCAAACAGGTCTTCACCCAGGTGTGGCGCTGTGGACGTTGAGGGCGCTGTGGTGGTAGCGGCGCCCGGGTTCACCAGGCCTTGCGACCAGGCCTGGGGCACCCTGAAGGTAAAGGGCACCGTGAAGACGGCGGCGCCCGGGGTAACTTGGCTCAGCGACCAGGCCGGTGGCTCCGCGGAGGTAGGGGGCGCTGTTGGAATTGCGGCGCCCGGAGGTACTAGACCTTGCGACCAGGCCGGTGGTGTTTCCTGCTTTGCCGCGCTCCGGGTTGAGGCGCGTGACGTCACAGGGGTCGCGGCCGCGGCTTCTACTTGAGGCCTAGTCTGGCGCGGTGACGGTGCAGCGACGGGCACGGCAGGGGGAATTTCGGGCTCTGCGACGGGGAGCTGGGGCAGGCTCACGGTTTCTCGGCTCGGGGTAGTGACGTCCCCTTTACCTGCCTCCGTCTGTTCAGCTCCCTTCTTGGCGCCGTCTCCGGCCTTCACTCCTCCTGCACCATCCTCAGAGGCGGTCTGTCTCCTCGTCTCGGGTGGCGTGCTTCGTGGACGGGTTCCGGTCTGCTGGGCCATCTCACGGCTCCACTCCGTCAGCGTGTCTTGCTGCACCTGGGCCATCCTCCGTGCGAGGCCCTCCAGCGCGGTCTGTGCACACTCCCGGTCTCGGGGGAGCTGTGCCAGAATCTCCACTAAGCCTAGTGGGGTTGTTGCTTGCAGCAGGCTCCTGACCACTGGGTCGGTGCTGCCTGTCTCTCCTTCCATCTCCGGGTGTGCTTTCTCTGGACTCCTCTCCAGACTTCTTGTCTCCGGGTGCGCTCTCTCCAGACTCCTCCAGGCTGCACCCATCTTCTTCTCTTTGTTCTGTCTCCGCCCACGTTGAGGGTGGTCGCGGGGCAACTTGGTGATTGTCAGCTCCAGGGGCAGTTCTCTCACGCTGATAGACACCTCTAGCATCACAGTCTCTGTTGGTGGGGGCGGTTTCCGCTTTTGGCGCCATTCTTCGACCTGGCCCACGATGGGAGGTGGCCTCCTGCCACCCTCTGGCACGCCCATAATGGCGTCCGCTCTTCCAAGGCGGGAAATCTTCGGAAATGGCGGGAATAGTCTCCCAGTGGCGGGAAACTACATGGATGGCGGGAAAAAGCTGCAAATGGCGGACAACCGGCGGGAAACGACCTGTGATGGGGTCTGATGGCGGGGACCCTCCGGAACCGGCGGGAGACTTCTTTTTGAGGTATCGGTGAACTTTTCTTCAGGCACGCAGTACCCGGTTGTTGCGGGCACGAAATCCTGCCGACTACGCCAAAGTTGACGCGCCCCCTGGGCCAGTACTGTTTGGGGAATACCCGGAGCCGGATCAGATGGGGGTTGTAGTCTCCGAGTAGCGGTGACCCGGTCCGTGCCCAGGGTGTCAAGCTCAGTGTGTGGCAGTCCTTACAGATGTTGCTAGATGTTCTTTGTGTCGACTACGCCACCCGTTGATTTGCGGTCAATACGGCCGCCGCTGCAGCAGGGTCCGCTGAGGCTGGTGGTGTGTGTGCAGCTCTGGTAGTATAACCCCCAACGGGAGGGGTATAGCCTCAGGGGGTCAGTTGTAGAGGATGGTGGTTGTGGAGGTGCAGTGAGGATGGTAATAAGACTCAGAGTCGGGCTGTGCAGTTCAGGGTTTTTACTTACTGCTGTTGTGCTGGTCACTCCGGCCTTGAGTGACCGCCCGAGCCGCGCTGCGTCCACCAGGTCCTGGACTCGGCCAACCCCCAAGTAATTCTGGAGCGTGATCCTGAGCTCCCTTTCTGTCTTTCCTTTTCTCTGGCCTTCCCCACCAGGGATCCACTTATGTCCGGCTCCCTCGGGCCTCTTGTTGGTAAAACCCTTGTCTCTGGGTTCCCTGACCCTATACTCGGTGTGCCTTCGCAGTGGATTTAGTGGGGCGGTCGTGGCAGATCCTGCCCACGACCTCCGGTCTCTGGCTGAGGATTAGTGGCCTCCACCAGCTTGGGATCCGGTCCCCTTGTGCCAACCCTTCACCCTTCTGCTTGTATTTGGGCTCTTGGGGTTCCCTCTTCTTCCCCTCTGGGTCCTTCTCTTCTCCTCTCTCTCACTTGGCCTTGGAGCTGGCTGAGCTGCTCTTCTCCTCTGCTCTCCAACAGACTGACTGTCTGACTCTCTACAAAAGACTGACTGTTGACTGTCTGACCAAACCTCTACAAAGACCCTGTTCTAAGATGGTGCCCACCTTTTATACTCCCTCTATGTGTGAGCTCAGGTGACCAGCACCCAATGAGCTCCTAGCATTACGCAGACTGCTCCCCCTATCTGCCCCTACACTACTGGGATGTTCCACCCCCCTCCCACTCCAGCCAGGGACAGACACTGTCATACCTGCACATATATCTAGTGGGAGTACCATCGATCAGTCCCCCGGAAATGGGATGTATGTAGTGCATGCAGCCTACTGAGCTCAGTTCCACACTCCATCCTTACCCGGGAGTGGAATATCACACCTCTGGCTTGAGGTGCAATACCCCTGTAGCAGCCGAATCCTCAGGGTGCTACATATATATTACCAGCAGTGTTCTCCAGTGACCCCGGACATTTCTGTATGTGTATATATATATATATTACCAGCAGTGTTTTCCAGTGACCCCGGACATTTCTGTATATATATATATATATTACCAGCAGTGTTCTCCAGTGACCTCGGATATTTCTGTATGTGTATATATATATATATTACCAGCAGTGTTCTCCAGTGACCCCGGACATTACTGTATGTGTATATATATATATTACCAGCAGTGTTCTCCAGTGACCCCGGACATTTCTGTGTGTGTGTATATATATATTACCAGCAGTGTTCTCCAGTGACCCCGGACATTTCTGTATGTGTATATATATATATATATATTACCAGCAGTGTTCTCCAGTGACCCCGGACATTTCTGTATATATATATTATCAGCAGTGTTCTCCAGTGACCCCGGACATTTCTGTGTGTGTATATATATATATTATCAGCAGTGTTC
>NW_027362762.1:578927352-578934852 GCF_046119375.1 Phyllobates terribilis
CAGGAGGGCTGACAGGGAGCTGTGGCTCCGGCTGGGCCCAGCTCCAGAGCAAAGCCTGCAGAGAGAGAGAAGAGTGAGAAGGACCCAGAGAGGAAAGAAGAAAGAACCCCAAGACCCCAGAATACAGACAGAAGGGTGAAGGGTTGGCGGACCAGGGTACCGGAACCCAAGCTGGCAGAGGCCAAAGCACACCTTAGCCAGGAACCGGAGGTCGTGGTCAGGATCTGCCACGACCCTCACCATATCCACTAGAAAGGCACACCAAGTATAGGGTCAGGGAACCCAGAAGAGGTGCAACCAACAAGAGACCCGAGGGAGCCGGACATAAGTGGATCCCTGGTGGGAAAGGCCAGTAGAAAGGGAAAGTCAGAAAGGAGCTCAGGACCACGCTCCAGAATTGCTTGGGGGTTGGCCGAGTCCAGGACCTGGTGGACGCAGCACGGCTCGGGTGGTCACTCAAGGCCAGAGTGACCAAAAGAACATCAGTAAGTAAAAACCCTGAACTGCACCTCCCGTCTCAGAGTCTCCTTTCTACACCACAACAACCCCCATCATCCACACCTGCTGCTCTGAGGCCATACCCCTCCCGTTGGGGGTTATACCATCACTGCTGCACATATACCACCGGCCTCAGTGGACTGCTCTGCAGCGGCGGCTTCAAAGCCGCACTCAACGGGTGGCGTAGTCGACAATCAAATTAACATCTACTGCCATAGACTGCCACTTAGTTTGACACCCTGGGCACGGACCGGGTCACCGCCACAAGGACTACTACCCCCATCGAGATCTGGCTCCGGGTATCCACTACAGCACTGGCCCAGGGGGCGCGTCATATATATATATATTACCAGCAGTGTTCTCCAGTGACCCCGGACATTTCTGTATGTGTATATATATATATATATATATATATATATATATATATATTACCAGCAGTGTTCTCCAGTGACCCCAGACATTTCTGTATGTGTATATATATATATATTACCAGCAGTGTTCTCCAGTGACCCCGGACATTTCTGTGTGTGTGTGTATATATATATATATATATATATATTACCAGCAGTGTTCTCCAGTGACCCCGGACATTTCTGTATGTGTATATATATTACCAGCAGTGTTCTCCAGTGACCCCGGACATTTCTGTATGTGTATATATATATATTACCAGCAGTGTTCTCCAGTGACCCCGGACATTTCTCTGTGTGTATATATATATATATATTACCAGCAGTGTTCTCCAGTGACCCCGGACATTTCTGTATGTGTATATATATATATATTACCAGCAGTGTTCTCCAGTGACCCCGGACATTTCTGTGTGTGTTGATATATATATTACCAGCAGTGTTCTCCAGTGACCCCGGACATTTCTGTGTGTGTATATATATATATTACCAGCAGTGTTCTCCAGTGACCCCGGACATTTCTCTATGTGTATATATATATATATATATATATATATATATATTACCAGCAGTGTTCTCCAGTGACCCCGGACATTTCTGTGTGTATATATATATATATATATATATATATATATATATATATATTACCAGCAGTGTTCTCCAGTGACCCCGGACATTTCTGTCTGTGTGTATATATATTACCAGCAATGTTCTCCAGTGACCCCGGACATTTCTGTATGTGTATATATATATATATATATTACCAGCAGTGTTCTCCAGTGACCCCGGACATTTCTGTGTGTGTGTATATATATATTACCAGCAGTGTTCTCCAGTGACCCCGGACATTTCTGTATGTGTATATATATATATTACCAGCAGTGTTCTCCAGTGACCCCGGACATTTCTGTGTGTGTGTATATATATATTACCAGCAGTGTTCTCCAGTGACCCAGGACATTTCTGTGTGTGTATATATATATATATATTACCAGCAGTGTTCTCCAGTGACCCCGACATTTCTGTGTGTGTATATATATATATATATATATATATATATATATATATATATATTACCAGCAGTGTTCTCCAGTGACCCCGGACATTTCTGTATGTGTATATATATATATATATATATATATATCACCAGCAGTGTTCTCCAGTGACCCCGGACATTTCTGTGTGTGTGTATATATATATTACCAGCAGTGTTCTCCAGTGACCCCGGACATTTCTGTGTGTGTATATATATATATTACCAGCAGTGTTCTCCAGTGACCCCGGACATTTCTGTGTGTGTGTATATATATATATATTATCAGTAGTGTTCTCCAGTGACCCCGGACATTTCTGTCTGTGTGTATATATATATTACCAGCAGTGTTCTCCAGTGACCCCGGACATTTCTGTATGTGTATATATATATATATTACCAGCAGTGTTCTCCAGTGACCCCGGACATTTCTGTGTGTGTATATATATATATTACCAGCAGTGTTCTCCAGTGACCCCGGACATTTCTGTGTGTGTGTATATATATATATTACCAGCAGTGTTCTCCAGTGACCCCGGACATTTCTGTGTGTGTGTATATATATATATTACCAGCAGTGTTCTCCAGTGACCCCGGACATTTCTCTATGTGTGTATATATATATATATATATATATATATATATTACCAGCAGTGTTCTCCAGTGACCCCGGACATTTCTGTGTGTATATATATATATATATATATATATATATATATATATATTACCAGCAGTGGTCTCCAGTGACCCCGGACATTTCTGTCTGTGTGTATATATATTACCAGCAATGTTCTCCAGTGACCCCGGACATTTCTGTATGTGTATATATATATATATATTACCAGCAGTGTTCTCCAGTGACCCCGGACATTTCTGTGTGTGTGTATATATATATATTATCAGCAGTGTTCTCCAGTGACCCCGGACATTTCTGTGTGTGTGTATATATATATATTATCAGTAGTGTTCTCCAGTGACCCCGGACATTTCTGTCTGTGAGTATATATATATTACCAGCAGTGTTCTCCAGTGACCCCGGACATTTCTGTATGTGTATATATATATATATTACCAGCAGTGTTCTCCAGTGACCCCGGACATTTCTGTGTGTGTGTATATATATATATATTATCAGCAGTGTTCTCCAGTGACCCCGGACATTTCTGTGTATGTGAGTATATATATATATATATATATATATATTACCAGCAGTGTTCTCCAGTGACCCCGGACATTTCTGTGTGTGTGTATATATATATATTACCAGCAGTGTTCTCCAGTGACCCCGGACATTTCTGTGTGTGTGTATATATATATATTACCAGCAGTGTTCTCCAGTGACCCCGGACATTTCTGTGTGTGTGTATATATATATATATTATCAGCAGTGTTCTCCAGTGACCCCGGACATTTCTGTGTATGTGAGTATATATATATATATATATATATTACCAGCAGTGTTCTCCAGTGACCCCAGACATTTCTGTATGTGTATATATATATATATATTACCAGCAGTGTTCTCCAGTGACCCCGGACATTTCTGTGTGTGTGTATATATATATATTACCAGCAGTGTTCTCCAGTGACCCCGGACATTTCTGTGTGTGTGTATATATATATATTATCAGTAGTGTTCTCCAGTGACCCCGGACATTTCTGTCTGTGTGTATATATATATTACCAGCAGTGTTCTCCAGTGACCCCGGACATTTCTGTATGTGTATATATATATATATTACCAGCAGTGTTCTCCAGTGACCCCGGACATTTCTGTGTGTGTGTATATATATATATATTATCAGCAGTGTTCTCCAGTGACCCCGGACATTTCTGTGTATGTGAGTATATATATATATATATATTACCAGCAGTGTTCTCCAGTGACCCCGGACATTTCTGTGTGTGTGTATATATATATATTACCAGCAGTGTTCTCCAGTGACCCCGGACATTTCGCTGTGTATATATATATATATATATATATTACCAGCAGTGTTCTCCAGTGACCCCGGACATTTCTGTGTGTGTGTATATATATATATTACCAGCAGTGTTCTCCAGTGACCCCGGACATTTCTGTGTGTGTGTATATATATATATTACCAGCAGTGTTCTCCAGTGACCCCGGACATTTCTGTGTGTGTGTATATATATATTACCAGCAGTGTTCTCCAGTGACCCCGAACATTTCTGTGTGTGTGTATATATATATTACCAGCAATGTTCTCCAGTGACCCCGGACATTTCTGTATGTGTATATATATATATATTACCAGCAGTGTTCTCCAGTGACCCCGGACATTTCTGTGTGTGTGTATATATATATTACCAGCAGTGTTCTCCAGTGACCCCGGACATTTCTGTGTGTGTGTATATATATATATTATCAGCAGTGTTCTCCAGTGACCCCGGACATTTCTGTGTGTGTGTATATATATATTACCAGCAATGTTCTCCAGTGACCCCGGACATTTCTGTATGTGTATATATATATATATTACCAGCAGTGTTCTCCAGTGACCCCGGACATTTCTGTGTGTGTGTATATATATATATATTATCAGCAGTGTTCTCCAGTGACCCCGGACATTTCTGTGTATGTGAGTATATATATATATATATATATATATTACCAGCAGTGTTCTCCAGTGACCCCGGACATTTCTGTATGTGTATATATATATATATTACCAGCAGTGTTCTCCAGTGACCTCGGATATTTCTGTATGTGTATATATATATATATATATTACCAGCAGTGTTCTCCAGTGACCCCGGACATTTCTGTATGTGTATATATATATATTACCAGCAGTGTTCTCCAGTGACCCCGGACATTTCTGTGTGTGTGTATATATATATATTACCAGCAGTGTTCTCCAGTGACCCCGGACATTTCTGTATGAGTATATATATATATATTACCAGCAGTGTTCTCCAGTGACCCCGGACATTTCTGTATGAGTATATATATATATATTACCAGCAGTGTTCTCCAGTGACCCCGGACATTTCTGTATATATATATTATCAGCAGTGTTCTCCAGTGACCCCGGACATTTCTGTATGAGTATATATATATATATTACCAGCAGTGTTCTCCAGTGACCCCGGACATTTCTGTATATATATATTATCAGCAGTGTTCTCCAGTGACCCCGGACATTTCTGTGTGTGTATATATATATATTATCATCAGTGTTCTCCAGTGACCCCGGACATTTCTGTGTATGTGAGTATATATATATATATTACCAGCAGTGTTCTCCAGTGACCCCGGACATTTCTGTATGTGTATATATATATATATATTACCAGCAGTGTTCTCCAGTGACCCCGGACATTTCTGTATGTGTATATATATATATATTACCAGCAGTGTTCTCCAGTGACCCAGGACATTTCTGTGTGTGTATATATATATTACCAGCAGTGTTCTCCAGTGACCCCGGACATTTCTGTATGTGTGTATATATATATATTACCAGCAGTGTTCTCCAGTGACCCCGGACATTTCTGTATGTGTGTATATATATATTACCAGCAGTGTTCTCCAGTGACCCCTGACATTTCTGTATGTGTGTATATATATATTACCAGCAGTGTTCCCCAGTGACCCCGGACATTTCTGTATGTGTATATATATATATTACCAGCAGTGTTCTCCAGTGACCCCTGACATTTCTGTGTGTGTATATATATATATATTACCAGCAGTGTTCTCCAGTGACCCCAGACATTTCTGTGTGTGTATATATATATATATATATATATATTACCAGCAGTGTTCTCCAGTGACCCCGGACATTTCTGTGTGTGTATATATATACGGTATATAAATTACCAGCAGTGTTCTCCAGTGACCCCGGACATTTATGTGTGTGTGTATATATATATATTACCAGCAGTGTTCTCCAGTGACCCCAGACATTTCGCTGTGTATATATATATATATATATATATTACCAGCAGTGTTCTCCAGTGACCCCGGACATTTCTGTGTGTGTGTATATATATATATTACCAGCAGTGTTCTCCAGTGACCCCGGACATTTCTGTGTGTGTGTATATATATATATTACCAGCAGTGTTCTCCAGTGACCCCGGACATTTCTGTGTGTGTGTATATATATATTACCAGCAGTGTTCTCCAGTGACCCCGAACATTTCTGTGTGTGTGCATATATATATTACCAGCAATGTTCTCCAGTGACCCCGGACATTTCTGTATGTGTATATATATATATATATTACCAGCAGTGTTCTCCAGTGACCCCGGACATTTCTGTGTGTGTGTATATATATATATTACCAGCAGTGTTCTCCAGTGACCCCGGACATTTCTGTGTGTGTGTATATATATATTACTAGCAGTGTTCTCCAGTGACCCCGGACATTTCTGTATGTGTATATATATATATTACCAGCAGTGTTCTCCAGTGACCCCGGACATTTCTGTGTGTGTATATATATATATATATATTACCAGCAGTGTTCTCCAGTGACCCCGGACATTTCTGTGTGTGTGTATATATATATATTATCAGCAGTGTTCTCCAGTGACCCCGGACATTTCTGTGTGTGTGTATATATATATTACCAGCAGTGTTCTCCAGTGACCCCGGACATTTCTGTATATATATATTATCAGCAGTGTTCTCCAGTGACCCCGGACATTTCTGTGTGTATATATATATGTAGCACCCTGAGGATTCGGCTGCTACAGGGGTATTACACCTCAAGCCAGAGGTGTGGTATTCCACTCCCGGGTAAGGATGGAGTGTGGAACTGAGCTAGTAGGCTGCATACACTACATACATCCCATTTCCGGGGGACAGAACGTCGGTACTCCCACCAGTATATGTGCAGGTACGACAGCGTCTGTCCCTGGCTGGAGTGGGAGGGGGGTGGAACATCCCAGTAGTGTAGGGGCAGATAGGGGGAGCAGTCTGAGTAAGGCTAGGAGCTCATTGGGTGCTGGTCACCTGAGCTCACACATAGAGGGAGTATATAAGGTGGGCACCATCTTAGGGACAGGGCGAGTCTTTGTAGAGCCAGAGGAGCAGAGCAGAGAAGCTCAGCCAGGAGGGCTGACAGGGAGCTGTGGCTCCGGCTGGGCCCAGCTCCAGAGCAAAGCCTGCAGAGAGAGAGAAGAGTGAGAAGGACCCAGAGAGGAAAGAAGAAAGAACCCCAAGACCCCAGAATACAGACAGAAGGGTGAAGGGTTGGCGGACCAGGGTACCGGAACCCAAGCTGGCAGAGGCCAAAGCACACCTTAGCCAGGAACCGGAGGTCGTGGTCAGGATCTGCCACGACCCTCACCATATCCACTAGAAAGGCACACCAAGTATAGGGTCAGGGAACCCAGAAGAGGTGCAACCAACAAGAGACCCGAGGGAGCCGGACATAAGTGGATCCCTGGTGGGAAAGGCCAGTAGAAAGGGAAAGTCAGAAAGGAGCTCAGGACCACGCTCCAGAATTGCTTGGGGGTTGGCCGAGTCCAGGACCTGGTGGACGCAGCACGGCTCGGGTGGTCACTCAAGGCCAGAGTGACCA
>NW_027362762.1:578937352-578964852 GCF_046119375.1 Phyllobates terribilis
CAGTGTTCTCCAGTGACCCCGGACATTTCTGTGTGTATATATATATATATATATATATATATATATATATATTACCAGCAGTGTTCTCCAGTGACCCCGGACATTTCTGTCTGTGTGTATATATATTACCAGCAATGTTCTCCAGTGACCCCGGACATTTCTGTATGTGTATATATATATATATATTACCAGCAGTGTTCTCCAGTGACCCCGGACATTTCTGTGTGTGTGTATATATATATATTACCAGCAGTGTTCTCCAGTGACCCCGGACATTTCTGTGTGTGTGTATATATATATATTATCAGTAGTGTTCTCCAGTGACCCCGGACATTTCTGTCTGTGAGTATATATATATTACCAGCAGTGTTCTCCAGTGACCCCGGACATTTCTGTATGTGTATATATATATATATTACCAGCAGTGTTCTCCAGTGACCCCGGACATTTCTGTGTGTGTGTATATATATATATATTATCAGCAGTGTTCTCCAGTGACCCCGGACATTTCTGTGTATGTGAGTATATATATATATATATATATATTACCAGCAGTGTTCTCCAGTGACCCCGGACATTTCTGTGTGTGTGTATATATATATATTACCAGCAGTGTTCTCCAGTGACCCCGGACATTTCTGTGTGTGTGTATATATATATATTACCAGCAGTGTTCTCCAGTGACCCCGGACATTTCTGTGTGTGTGTATATATATATATATTATCAGCAGTGTTCTCCAGTGACCCCGGACATTTCTGTGTATGTGAGTATATATATATATATATATATATATTACCAGCAGTGTTCTCCAGTGACCCCAGACATTTCTGTATGTGTATATATATATATATATTACCAGCAGTGTTCTCCAGTGACCCCGGACATTTCTGTGTGTGTGTATATATATATATTACCAGCAGTGTTCTCCAGTGACCCCGGACATTTCTGTGTGTGTGTATATATATATATTATCAGTAGTGTTCTCCAGTGACCCCGGACATTTCTGTCTGTGTGTATATATATATTACCAGCAGTGTTCTCCAGTGACCCCGGACATTTCTGTATGTGTATATATATATATATTACCAGCAGTGTTCTCCAGTGACCCCGGACATTTCTGTGTGTGTGTATATATATATATATTATCAGCAGTGTTCTCCAGTGACCCCGGACATTTCTGTGTATGTGAGTATATATATATATATATATATATATATATTACCAGCAGTGTTCTCCAGTGACCCCGGACATTTCTGTGTGTGTGTATATATATATATTACCAGCAGTGTTCTCCAGTGACCCCGGACATTTCTGTGTGTGTGTATATATATATATTACCAGCAGTGTTCTCCAGTGACCCCGGACATTTCTGTGTGTGTGTATATATATATTACCAGCAGTGTTCTCCAGTGACCCCGAACATTTCTGTGTGTGTGTATATATATATTACCAGCAGTGTTCTCCAGTGACCCTGGACATTTCTGTGTGTGTGTATATATATATTACCAGCAATGTTCTCCAGTGACCCCGGACATTTCTGTATGTGTATATATATATATATTACCAGCAATGTTCTCCAGTGACCCCGGACATTTCTGTATGTGTATATATATATATATTACCAGCAGTGTTCTCCAGTGACCCCGGACATTTCTGTGTGTGTATATATATATATATATTACCAGCAATGTTCTCCAGTGACCCCGGACATTTCTGTATGTGTATATATATATATATTACCAGCAGTGTTCTCCAGTGACCCCGGACATTTCTGTGTGTGTATATATATATATATTACCAGCAGTGTTCTCCAGTGACCCCGGACATTTCTGTATGTGTATATATATATATATTACCAGCAGTGTTCTCCAGTGACCCCGGACATTTCTGTGTGTGTGTATATATATATTACCAGCAGTGTTCTCCAGTGACCCCGGACATTTCTGTGTGTGTGTATATATATATATTATCAGCAGTGTTCTCCAGTGACCCCGGACATTTCTGTGTGTGTGTATATATATATTACCAGCAATGTTCTCCAGTGACCCCGGACATTTCTGTATGTGTATATATATATATATTACCAGCAGTGTTCTCCAGTGACCCCGGACATTTCTGTGTGTGTGTATATATATATATATTATCAGCAGTGTTCTCCAGTGACCCCGGACATTTCTGTGTATGTGAGTATATATATATATATATATATATATTACCAGCAGTGTTCTCCAGTGACCCCGGACATTTCTGTATGTGTATATATATATATATTACCAGCAGTGTTCTCCAGTGACCTCGGATATTTCTGTATGTGTATATATATATATATATATATTACCAGCAGTGTTCTCCAGTGACCCCGGACATTTCTGTATGTGTATATATATATATTACCAGCAGTGTTCTCCAGTGACCCCGGACATTTCTGTGTGTGTGTATATATATATATTACCAGCAGTGTTCTCCAGTGACCCCGGACATTTCTGTATGAGTATATATATATATATTACCAGCAGTGTTCTCCAGTGACCCCGGACATTTCTGTATGAGTATATATATATATATTACCAGCAGTGTTCTCCAGTGACCCCAGACATTTCTGTATATATATATTATCAGCAGTGTTCTCCAGTGACCCCGGACATTTCTGTATATATATATTATCAGCAGTGTTCTCCAGTGACCCCGGACATTTCTGTGTGTGTATATATATATATTATCATCAGTGTTCTCCAGTGACCCCGGACATTTCTGTGTATGTGAGTATATATATATATATTACCAGCAGTGTTCTCCAGTGACCCCGGACATTTCTGTATGTGTATATATATATATATATTACCAGCAGTGTTCTCCAGTGACCCCGGACATTTCTGTATGTGTATATATATATATATTACCAGCAGTGTTCTCCAGTGACCCAGGACATTTCTGTGTGTGTATATATATATTACCAGCAGTGTTCTCCAGTGACCCCGGACATTTCTGTATGTGTGTATATATATATATTACCAGCAGTGTTCTCCAGTGACCCCGGACATTTCTTTATGTGTGTATATATATATTACCAGCAGTGTTCTCCAGTGACCCCTGACATTTCTGTATGTGTGTATATATATATATTACCAGCAGTGTTCCCCAGTGACCCCGGACATTTCTGTATGTGTATATATATATATTACCAGCAGTGTTCTCCAGTGACCCCTGACATTTCTGTGTGTGTATATATATATATATTACCAGCAGTGTTCTCCAGTGACCCCAGACATTTCTGTGTGTGTATATATATATATATATATATATTACCAGCAGTGTTCTCCAGTGACCCCGGACATTTCTGTGTGTGTATATATATACGGTATATAAATTACCAGCAGTGTTCTCCAGTGACCCCGGACATTTATGTGTGTGTGTATATATATATATATTACCAGCAGTGTTCTCCAGTGACCCCAGACATTTCGCTGTGTATATATATATATATATATATATATATTACCAGCAGTGTTCTCCAGTGACCCCGGACATTTCTGTGTGTGTGTATATATATATATTACCAGCAGTGTTCTCCAGTGACCCCGGACATTTCTGTGTGTGTGTATATATATATATTACCAGCAGTGTTCTCCAGTGACCCCGGACATTTCTGTGTGTGTGTATATATATATTACCAGCAGTGTTCTCCAGTGACCCCGAACATTTCTGTGTGTGTGCATATATATATTACCAGCAATGTTCTCCAGTGACCCCGGACATTTCTGTATGTGTATATATATATATATTACCAGCAGTGTTCTCCAGTGACCCCGGACATTTCTGTGTGTGTGTATATATATATATTACCAGCAGTGTTCTCTAGTGACCCCGGACATTTCTGTGTGTGTGTATATATATATTACTAGCAGTGTTCTCCAGTGACCCCGGACATTTCTGTGTGTGTGTATATATATATATTATCAGCAGTGTTCTCCAGTGACCCCGGACATTTCTGTGTGTGTGTATATATATATTACCAGCAATGTTCTCCAGTGACCTCGGACATTTCTGTATGTGTATATATATATATATATATTACCAGCAGTGTTCTCCAGTGACCCCGGACATTTCTGTGTGTGTGTATATATATATATATTATCAGCAGTGTTCTCCAGTGACCCCGGACATTTCTGTGTATGTGAGTATATATATATATATATATATATATATATTACCAGCAGTGTTCTCCAGTGACCCCGGACATTTCTGTATGTGTATATATATATATATTACCAGCAGTGTTCTCCAGTGACCTCGGATATTTCTGTATGTGTATATATATATATATATATATTACCAGCAGTGTTCTCCAGTGACCCCGGACATTTCTGTATGTGTATATATATATATTACCAGCAGTGTTCTCCAGTGACCCCGGACATTTCTGTGTGTGTGTATATATATATATTACCAGCAGTGTTCTCCAGTGACCCCGGACATTTCTGTATGAGTATATATATATATATTACCAGCAGTGTTCTCCAGTGACCCCGGACATTTCTGTATGAGTATATATATATATATTACCAGCAGTGTTCTCCAGTGACCCCGGACATTTCTGTATATATATATTATCAGCAGTGTTCTCCAGTGACCCCGGACATTTCTGTATGAGTATATATATATATATTACCAGCAGTGTTCTCCAGTGACCCCGGACATTTCTGTATATATATATTATCAGCAGTGTTCTCCAGTGACCCCGGACATTTCTGTGTGTGTATATATATATATTATCATCAGTGTTCTCCAGTGACCCCGGACATTTCTGTGTATGTGAGTATATATATATATATTACCAGCAGTGTTCTCCAGTGACCCCGGACATTTCTGTATGTGTATATATATATATATATTACCAGCAGTGTTCTCCAGTGACCCCGGACATTTCTGTATGTGTATATATATATATATTACCAGCAGTGTTCTCCAGTGACCCAGGACATTTCTGTGTGTGTATATATATATTACCAGCAGTGTTCTCCAGTGACCCCGGACATTTCTGTATGTGTGTATATATATATATTACCAGCAGTGTTCTCCAGTGACCCCGGACATTTCTGTATGTGTGTATATATATATTACCAGCAGTGTTCTCCAGTGACCCCTGACATTTCTGTATGTGTGTATATATATATTACCAGCAGTGTTCCCCTGTGACCCCGGACATTTCTGTATGTGTATATATATATATTACCAGCAGTGTTCTCCAGTGACCCCTGACATTTCTGTGTGTGTATATATATATATATTACCAGCAGTGTTCTCCAGTGACCCCAGACATTTCTGTGTGTATATATATATATATATATATATATATATATATATATATATATACCAGCAGTGTTCTCCAGTGACCCCGGACATTTCTGTGTGTGTATATATATACGGTATATAAATTACCAGCAGTGTTCTCCAGTGACCCCGGACATTTATGTGTGTGTGTATATATATATATTACCAGCAGTGTTCTCCAGTGACCCCGGACATTTCGCTGTGTATATATATATATATATATATATATATTACCAGCAGTGTTCTCCAGTGACCCCGGACATTTCTGTATGTGTATATATATATTACCAGCAGTGTTCTCCAGTGACCCCGGACATTTCTGTGTGTGTATATATATATTACCAGCAGTGTTCTCCAGTGACCCCGGACATTTCTGTATGTGTATATATATATATATTACCAGCAGTGTTCTCCAGTGACCCCGGACATTTCTGTATGTGTATATATATATATTACCAGCAGTGTTCTCCAGTGACCCCGGACATTTCTGTGTGTGTGTATATATATATTACCAGCAGTGTTCTCCAGTGACCCAGGACATTTCTGTGTGTGTATATATATATATATATATTACCAGCAGTGTTCTCCAGTGACCCCGGACATTTCTGTGTGTGTGTATATATATATTACCAGCAGTGTTCTCCAGTGACCCCGGACATTTCTGTATGTGTATATATATATATTACCAGCAGTGTTCTCCAGTGACCCCGGACATTTCTGTGTGTGTGTATATATATATTACCAGCAGTGTTCTCCAGTGACCCAGGACATTTCTGTGTGTGTATATATATATATATATTACCAGCAGTGTTCTCCAGTGACCCTGGACATTTCTGTGTGTGTATATATATATTACCAGCAGTGTTCTCCAGTGACCCCGGACATTTCTGTATGTGTGTATATATATATTACCAGCAGTGTTCTCCAGTGACCCCGGACATTTCTGTATGTGTATATATATATATATATATTACCAGCAGTGTTCTCCAGTGACCCCGGACATTTCTGTGTGTTTGTATATATATATTACCAGCAGTGTTCTCCAGTGACCCAGGACATTTCTGTGTGTGTATATATATATATATATATTACCAGCAGTGTTCTCCAGTGACCCCGGACATTTCTGTGTGTGTGTATATATATATTACCAGCAGTGTTCTCCAGTGACCCCGGACATTTCTGTATGTGTATATATATATATTACCAGCAGTGTTCTCCAGTGACCCCGGACATTTCTGTGTGTGTGTATATATATATTACCAGCAGTGTTCTCCAGTGACCCAGGACATTTCTGTGTGTGTATATATATATATATATTACCAGCAGTGTTCTCCAGTGACCCCGACATTTCTGTGTGTGTATATATATATATATATATATATATATATATATATATATATATTACCAGCAGTGTTCTCCAGTGACCCCGGACATTTCTGTATGTGTATATATATATATATATATATATATATCACCAGCAGTGTTCTCCAGTGACCCCGGACATTTCTGTGTGTGTGTATATATATATTACCAGCAGTGTTCTCCAGTGACCCCGGACATTTCTGTGTGTGTATATATATATATTACCAGCAGTGTTCTCCAGTGACCCCGGACATTTCTGTGTGTGTGTATATATATATATATTATCAGTAGTGTTCTCCAGTGACCCCGGACATTTCTGTCTGTGTGTATATATATATTACCAGCAGTGTTCTCCAGTGACCCCGGACATTTCTGTATGTGTATATATATATATATTACCAGCAGTGTTCTCCAGTGACCCCGGACATTTCTGTGTGTGTATATATATATATTACCAGCAGTGTTCTCCAGTGACCCCGGACATTTCTGTGTGTGTGTATATATATATATTACCAGCAGTGTTCTCCAGTGACCCCGGACATTTCTGTGTGTGTGTATATATATATTACCAGCAATATTCTCCAGTGACCCCGGACATTTCTGTATGTGTATATATATATATATTACCAGCAGTGTTCTCCAGTGACCCCGGACATTTCTGTATGTGTATATATATATATATTACCAGCAGTGTTCTCCAGTGACCCCGGACATTTCTGTGTGTGTGTATATATATATATTACCAGCAGTGTTCTCCAGTGACCCCGGACATTTCTGTGTGTGTGTATATATATATATTACCAGCAGTGTTCTCCAGTGACCCCGGACATTTCTCTATGTGTGTATATATATATATATATATATATATATATATATATATATATATTACCAGCAGTGTTCTCCAGTGACCCCGGACATTTCTGTGTGTATATATATATATATATATATATATATATATATTACCAGCAGTGTTCTCCAGTGACCCCGGACATTTCTGTCTGTGTGTATATATATTACCAGCAATGTTCTCCAGTGACCCCGGACATTTCTGTATGTGTATATATATATATATATTACCAGCAGTGTTCTCCAGTGACCCCGGACATTTCTGTGTGTGTGTATATATATATATTACCAGCAGTGTTCTCCAGTGACCCCGGACATTTCTGTGTGTGTGTATATATATATATTATCAGTAGTGTTCTCCAGTGACCCCGGACATTTCTGTCTGTGAGTATATATATATTACCAGCAGTGTTCTCCAGTGACCCCGGACATTTCTGTATGTGTATATATATATATATTACCAGCAGTGTTCTCCAGTGACCCCGGACATTTCTGTGTGTGTGTATATATATATATATTATCAGCAGTGTTCTCCAGTGACCCCGGACATTTCTGTGTATGTGAGTAAATATATATATATATATATATTACCAGCAGTGTTCTCCAGTGACCCCGGACATTTCTGTGTGTGTGTATATATATATATTACCAGCAGTGTTCTCCAGTGACCCCGGACATTTCTGTGTGTGTGTATATATATATATTACCAGCAGTGTTCTCCAGTGACCCCGGACATTTCTGTGTGTGTGTATATATATATATATTATCAGCAGTGTTCTCCAGTGACCCCGGACATTTCTGTGTATGTGAGTATATATATATATATATATATATATTACCAACAGTGTTCTCCAGTGACCCCAGACATTTCTGTATGTGTATATATATATATATATTACCAGCAGTGTTCTCCAGTGACCCCGGACATTTCTGTGTGTGTGTATATATATATATTACCAGCAGTGTTCTCCAGTGACCCCGGACATTTCTGTGTGTGTGTATATATATATATTATCAGTAGTGTTCTCCAGTGACCCCGGACATTTCTGTCTGTGTGTATATATATATTACCAGCAGTGTTCTCCAGTGACCCCGGACATTTCTGTATGTGTATATATATATATATTACCAGCAGTGTTCTCCAGTGACCCCGGACATTTCTGTGTGTGTGTATATATATATATATTATCAGCAGTGTTCTCCAGTGACCCCGGACATTTCTGTGTATGTGAGTATATATATATATATATATATATATATATATATATTACCAGCAGTGTTCTCCAGTGACCCCGGACATTTCTGTGTGTGTGTATATATATATATTACCAGCAGTGTTCTCCAGTGACCCCGGACATTTCTGTGTGTGTGTATATATATATATTACCAGCAGTGTTCTCCAGTGACCCCGGACATTTCTGTGTGTGTGTATATATATATTACCAGCAGTGTTCTCCAGTGACCCCGAACATTTCTGTGTGTGTGTATATATATATTACCAGCAATGTTCTCCAGTGACCCCGGACATTTCTGTATGTGTATATATATATATATTACCAGCAGTGTTCTCCAGTGACCCCGGACATTTCTGTGTGTGTGTATATATATATTACCAGCAGTGTTCTCCAGTGACCCCGGACATTTCTGTGTGTGTGTATATATATATATTATCAGCAGTGTTCTCCAGTGACCCCGGACATTTCTGTGTGTGTGTATATATATATTACCAGCAATGTTCTCCAGTGACCCCGGACATTTCTGTATGTGTATATATATATATATTACCAGCAGTGTTCTCCAGTGACCCCGGACATTTCTGTGTGTGTGTATATATATATATATTATCAGCAGTGTTCTCCAGTGACCCCGGACATTTCTGTGTATGTGAGTATATATATATATATATATATATATATTACCAGCAGTGTTCTCCAGTGACCCCGGACATTTCTGTATGTGTATATATATATATATTACCAGCAGTGTTCTCCAGTGACCTCGGATATTTCTGTATGCGTATATATATATATATATATTACCAGCAGTGTTCTCCAGTGACCCCGGACATTTCTGTATGTGTATATATATATATTACCAGCAGTGTTCTCCAGTGACCCCGGACATTTCTGTGTGTGTGTATATATATATATTACCAGCAGTGTTCTCCAGTGACCCCGGACATTTCTGTATGAGTATATATATATATATTACCAGCAGTGTTCTCCAGTGACCCCGGACATTTCTGTATGAGTATATATATATATATTACCAGCAGTGTTCTCCAGTGACCCCGGACATTTCTGTATATATATATTATCAGCAGTGTTCTCCAGTGACCCCGGACATTTCTGTATGAGTATATATATATATATTACCAGCAGTGTTCTCCAGTGACCCCGGACATTTCTGTATATATATATTATCAGCAGTGTTCTCCAGTGACCCCGGACATTTCTGTGTGTGTATATATATATATTATCATCAGTGTTCTCCAGTGACCCCGGACATTTCTGTGTATGTGAGTATATATATATATATTACCAGCAGTGTTCTCCAGTGACCCCGGACATTTCTGTATGTGTATATATATATATATATTACCAGCAGTGTTCTCCAGTGACCCCGGACATTTCTGTATGTGTATATATATATATATTACCAGCAGTGTTCTCCAGTGACCCAGGACATTTCTGTGTGTGTATATATATATTACCAGCAGTGTTCTCCAGTGACCCCGGACATTTCTGTATGTGTGTATATATATATATTACCAGCAGTGTTCTCCAGTGACCCCGGACATTTCTGTATGTGTGTATATATATATTACCAGCAGTGTTCTCCAGTGACCCCTGACATTTCTGTATGTGTGTATATATATATTACCAGCAGTGTTCCCCAGTGACCCCGGACATTTCTGTATGTGTATATATATATATTACCAGCAGTGTTCTCCAGTGACCCCTGACATTTCTGTGTGTGTATATATATATATATTACCAGCAGTGTTCTCCAGTGACCCCAGACATTTCTGTGTGTGTATATATATATATATATATATATTACCAGCAGTGTTCTCCAGTGACCCCGGACATTTCTGTGTGTGTATATATATACGGTATATAAATTACCAGCAGTGTTCTCCAGTGACCCCGGACATTTATGTGTGTGTGTATATATATATATTACCAGCAGTGTTCTCCAGTGACCCCAGACATTTCGCTGTGTATATATATATATATATATATATATTACCAGCAGTGTTCTCCAGTGACCCCGGACATTTCTGTGTGTGTGTATATATATATATTACCAGCAGTGTTCTCCAGTGACCCCGGACATTTCTGTGTGTGTGTATATATATATATTACCAGCAGTGTTCTCCAGTGACCCCGGACATTTCTGTGTGTGTGTATATATATATTACCAGCAGTGTTCTCCAGTGACCCCGAACATTTCTGTGTGTGTGCATATATATATTACCAGCAATGTTCTCCAGTGACCCCGGACATTTCTGTATGTGTATATATATATATATTACCAGCAGTGTTCTCCAGTGACCCCGGACATTTCTGTGTGTGTGTATATATATATATTACCAGCAGTGTTCTCCAGTGACCCCGGACATTTCTGTGTGTGTGTATATATATATTACTAGCAGTGTTCTCCAGTGACCCCGGACATTTCTGTGTGTGTGTATATATATATATTATCAGCAGTGTTCTCCAGTGACCCCGGACATTTCTGTGTGTGTGTATATATATATTACCAGCAATGTTCTCCAGTGACCCCGGACATTTCTGTATGTGTATATATATATATATATTACCAGCAGTGTTCTCCAGTGACCCCGGACATTTCTGTGTGTGTGTATATATATATATATTATCAGCAGTGTTCTCCAGTGACCCCGGACATTTCTGTGTATGTGAGTATATATATATATATATATATATTACCAGCAGTGTTCTCCAGTGACCCCGGACATTTCTGTATGTGTATATATATATATATTACCAGCAGTGTTCTCCAGTGACCTCGGATATTTCTGTATGTGTATATATATATATATATATTACCAGCAGTGTTCTCCAGTGACCCCGGACATTTCTGTATGTGTATATATATATATTACCAGCAGTGTTCTCCAGTGACCCCGGACATTTCTGTGTGTGTGTATATATATATATTACCAGCAGTGTTCTCCAGTGACCCCGGACATTTCTGTATGAGTATATATATATATATTACCAGCAGTGTTCTCCAGTGACCCCGGACATTTCTGTATGAGTATATATATATATATTACCAGCAGTGTTCTCCAGTGACCCCGGACATTTCTGTATATATATATTATCAGCAGTGTTCTCCAGTGACCCCGGACATTTCTGTATGAGTATATATATATATATTACCAGCAGTGTTCTCCAGTGACCCCGGACATTTCTGTATATATATATTATCAGCAGTGTTCTCCAGTGACCCCGGACATTTCTGTGTGTGTATATATATATATTATCATCAGTGTTCTCCAGTGACCCCGGACATTTCTGTGTATGTGAGTATATATATATATATTACCAGCAGTGTTCTCCAGTGACCCCGGACATTTCTGTATGTGTATATATATATATATATTACCAGCAGTGTTCTCCAGTGACCCCGGACATTTCTGTATGTGTATATATATATATATTACCAGCAGTGTTCTCCAGTGACCCAGGACATTTCTGTGTGTGTATATATATATATTACCAGCAGTGTTCTCCAGTGACCCCGGACATTTCTGTATGTGTGTATATATACATATTACCAGCAGTGTTCTCCAGTGACCCCGGACATTTCTGTATGTGTGTATATATATATTACCAGCAGTGTTCTCCAGTGACCCCTGACATTTCTGTATGTGTGTATATATATATTACCAGCAGTGTTCCCCAGTGACCCCGGACATTTCTGTATGTGTATATATATATATTACCAGCAGTGTTCTCCAGTGACCCCTGACATTTCTGTGTGTGTATATATATATATATTACCAGCAGTGTTCTCCAGTGACCCCGGACATTTCTGTGTGTGTGTATATATATATTACCAGCAGTGTTCTCCAGTGACCCCGGACATTTCTGTGTGTGTGTATATATATATATTATCAGCAGTGTTCTCCAGTGACCCCGGACATTTCTGTGTGTGTGTATATATATATTACCAGCAATGTTCTCCAGTGACCCCGGACATTTCTGTATGTGTATATATATATATATTACCAGCAGTGTTCTCCAGTGACCCCGGACATTTCTGTGTGTGTGTATATATATATATATTATCAGCAGTGTTCTCCAGTGACCCCGGACATTTCTGTGTATGTGAGTATATATATATATATATATATATATATTACCAGCAGTGTTCTCCAGTGACCCCGGACATTTCTGTATGTGTATATATATATATATTACCAGCAGTGTTCTCCAGTGACCTCGGATATTTCTGTATGTGTATATATATATATATATATTACCAGCAGTGTTCTCCAGTGACCCCGGACATTTCTGTATGTGTATATATATATATTACCAGCAGTGTTCTCCAGTGACCCCGGACATTTCTGTGTGTGTGTATATATATATATTACCAGCAGTGTTCTCCAGTGACCCCGGACATTTCTGTATGAGTATATATATATATATTACCAGCAGTGTTCTCCAGTGACCCCGGACATTTCTGTATGAGTATATATATATATATTACCAGCAGTGTTCTCCAGTGACCCCGGACATTTCTGTATATATATATTATCAGCAGTGTTCTCCAGTGACCCCGGACATTTCTGTATGAGTATATATATATATATTACCAGCAGTGTTCTCCAGTGACCCCGGACATTTCTGTATATATATATTATCAGCAGTGTTCTCCAGTGACCCCGGACATTTCTGTGTGTGTATATATATATATTATCATCAGTGTTCTCCAGTGACCCCGGACATTTCTGTGTATGTGAGTATATATATATATATTACCAGCAGTGTTCTCCAGTGACCCCGGACATTTCTGTGTGTGTATATATATATATATATTACCAGCAGTGTTCTCCAGTGACCCCGGACATTTCTGTATGTGTATATATATATATATTACCAGCAGTGTTCTCCAGTGACCCAGGACATTTCTGTGTGTGTATATATATATTACCAGCAGTGTTCTCCAGTGACCCCGGACATTTCTGTATGTGTGTATATATATATATTACCAGCAGTGTTCTCCAGTGACCCCGGACATTTCTGTATGTGTGTATATATATATTACCAGCAGTGTTCTCCAGTGACCCCTGACATTTCTGTATGTGTGTATATATATATTACCAGCAGTGTTCCCCAGTGACCCCGGACATTTCTGTATGTGTATATATATATATTACCAGCAGTGTTCTCCAGTGACCCCTGACATTTCTGTGTGTGTATATATATATATATTACCAGCAGTGTTCTCCAGTGACCCCAGACATTTCTGTGTGTGTATATATATATATATATATATATTACCAGCAGTGTTCTCCAGTGACCCCGGACATTTCTGTGTGTGTATATATATACGGTATATAAATTACCAGCAGTGTTCTCCAGTGACCCCGGACATTTATGTGTGTGTGTATATATATATATTACCAGCAGTGTTCTCCAGTGACCCCAGACATTTCGCTGTGTATATATATATATATATATATATATATATTACCAGCAGTGTTCTCCAGTGACCCCGGACATTTCTGTGTGTGTGTATATATATATATTACCAGCAGTGTTCTCCAGTGACCCCGGACATTTCTGTGTGTGTGTATATATATATATTACCAGCAGTGTTCTCCAGTGACCCCGGACATTTCTGTGTGTGTGTATATATATATTACCAGCAGTGTTCTCCAGTGACCCCGAACATTTCTGTGTGTGTGCATATATATATTACCAGCAATGTTCTCCAGTGACCCCGGACATTTCTGTATGTGTATATATATATATATTACCAGCAGTGTTCTCCAGTGACCCCGGACATTTCTGTGTGTGTGTATATATATATATTACCAGCAGTGTTCTCCAGTGACCCCGGACATTTCTGTGTGTGTGTATATATATATTACTAGCAGTGTTCTCCAGTGACCCCGGACATTTCTGTGTGTGTGTATATATATATATTATCAGCAGTGTTCTCCAGTGACCCCGGACATTTCTGTGTGTGTGTATATATATATTACCAGCAATGTTCTCCAGTGACCCCGGACATTTCTGTATGTGTATATATATATATATATTACCAGCAGTGTTCTCCAGTGACCCCGGACATTTCTGTGTGTGTGTATATATATATATATTATCAGCAGTGTTCTCCAGTGACCCCGGACATTTCTGTGTATGTGAGTATATATATATATATTACCAGCAGTGTTCTCCAGTGACCCCGGACATTTCTGTATGTGTATATATATATATATTACCAGCAGTGTTTTCCAGTGACCTCGGATATTTCTGTATGTGTATATATATATATATATATTACCAGCAGTGTTCTCCAGTGACCCCGGACATTTCTGTATGTGTATATATATATATTACCAGCAGTGTTCTCCAGTGACCCCGGACATTTCTGTGTGTGTGTATATATATATATTACCAGCAGTGTTCTCCAGTGACCCCGGACATTTCTGTATGAGTATATATATATATATTACCAGCAGTGTTCTCCAGTGACCCCGGACATTTCTGTATGAGTATATATATATATATTACCAGCAGTGTTCTCCAGTGACCCCGGACATTTCTGTATATATATATTATCAGCAGTGTTCTCCAGTGACCCCGGACATTTCTGTATGAGTATATATATATATATTACCAGCAGTGTTCTCCAGTGACCCCGGACATTTCTGTATATATATATTATCAGCAGTGTTCTCCAGTGACCCCGGACATTTCTGTGTGTGTATATATATATATTATCATCAGTGTTCTCCAGTGACCCCGGACATTTCTGTGTATGTGAGTATATATATATATATTACCAGCAGTGTTCTCCAGTGACCCCGGACATTTCTGTATGTGTATATATATATATATATTACCAGCAGTGTTCTCCAGTGACCCCGGACATTTCTGTATGTGTATATATATATATATTACCAGCAGTGTTCTCCAGTGACCCAGGACATTTCTGTGTGTGTATATATATATTACCAGCAGTGTTCTCCAGTGACCCCGGACATTTCTGTATGTGTGTATATATACATATTACCAGCAGTGTTCTCCAGTGACCCCGGACATTTCTGTATGTGTGTATATATATATTACCAGCAGTGTTCTCCAGTGACCCCTGACATTTCTGTATGTGTGTATATATATATTACCAGCAGTGTTCCCCAGTGACCCCGGACATTTCTGTATGTGTATATATATATATTACCAGCAGTGTTCTCCAGTGACCCCTGACATTTCTGTGTGTGTATATATATATATATATTACCAGCAGTGTTCTCCAGTGACCCCAGACATTTCTGTGTGTGTATATATATATATATATATATATATATATATATATATTACCAGCAGTGTTCTCCAGTGACCCCGGACATTTCTGTGTGTGTATATATATACGGTATATAAATTACCAGCAGTGTTCTCCAGTGACCCCGGACATTTATGTGTGTGTGTATATATATATATTACCAGCAGTGTTCTCCAGTGACCCCGGACATTTCGCTGTGTATATATATATATATATATATATATATATATTACCAGCAGTGTTCTCCAGTGACCCCGGACATTTCTGTATGTGTATATATATATTACCAGCAGTGTTCTCCAGTGACCCCGGACATTTCTGTGTGTGTATATATATATTACCAGCAGTGTTCTCCAGTGACCCCGGACATTTCTGTATGTGTGTATATATATATTACCAGCAGTGTTCTCCAGTGACCCCGGACATTTCTGTATGTGTATATATATATATATATATTACCAGCAGTGTTCTCCAGTGACCCCGGACATTTCTGTGTGTGTGTATATATATATTACCAGCAGTGTTCTCCAGTGACCCAGGACATTTCTGTGTGTGTATATATATATATATATATATTACCAGCAGTGTTCTCCAGTGACCCCGGACATTTCTGTGTGTGTATATATATATATATATATATTACCAGCAGTGTTCTCCAGTGACCCCGGACATTTCTGTATGTGTATATATATATATATCACCAGCAGTGTTCTCCAGTGACCCCGGACATTTCTGTGTGTGTATATATATATATATATATATATTACCAGCAGTGTTCTCCAGTGACCCCGGACATTTCTGTATGTGTATATATATATATATCACCAGCAGTGTTCTCCAGTGACCCCGGACATTTCTGTGTGTGTGTATATATATATTACCAGCAGTGTTCTCCAGTGACCGCGGACATTTCTGTATGTGTGTATATATATATATATATATATATATATATATATATATATATATATATATTACCAGCAGTGTTCTCCAGTGACCCCGGACATTTCTGTGTGTGTGTTTATATATATATTACCAGCAGTGTTCTCCAGTGACCCCGGACATTTCTGTGTGTGTATATATATATTACCAGCAGTGTTCTCCAGTGACCCCGGACATTTCTGTATGTGTGTATATATATATATATTACCAGCAGTGTTCTCCAGTGACCCCGTACATTTCTGTATATATATATTATCAGCAGTGTTCTCCAGTGACCCCGGACATTTCTGTCTGTGTGTATATATATTACCAGCAATGTTCTCCAGTGACCCCGGACATTTCTGTATGTGTATATATATATATATTACCAGCAGTGTTCTCCAGTGACCCCGGACATTTCTGTGTGTGTATATATATATTACCAGCAGTGTTCTCCAGTGACCCAGGACATTTCTGTGTGTGTATATATATATTACCAGCAGTGTTCTCCAGTGACCCCGGACATTTCTGTATGTGTATATATATATATATATTACCAGCAGTGTTCTCCAGTGACCCAGGACATTTCTGTGTGTGTATATATATATTACCAGCAGTGTTCTCCAGTGACCCCGGACATTTCTGTATGTGTGTATATATATATTACCAGCAGTGTTCTCCAGTGACCCCTGACATTTCTGTATGTGTGTATATATATATTACCAGCAGTGTTCCCCAGTGACCCCGGACATTTCTGTATGTGTATATATATATATTACCAGCAGTGTTCTCCAGTGACCCCTGACATTTCTGTGTGTGTATATATATATATATTACCAGCATTGTTCTCCAGTGACCCCTGACATTTCTGTGTGTGTATATATATATATATATTACCAGCAGTGTTCTCCAGTGACCCCGGACATTTCTGTGTGTGTATATATATATATATATATATATTACCAGCAGTGTTCTCCAGTGACCCCGGACATTTATGTGTGTGTGTATATATATATATTACCAGCAGTGTTCTCCAGTGACCCCGGACATTTCGGTGTGTATATATATATATATATATATATTGCCAGCAGTGTTCTCCAGTGACCCCGGACATTTCTGTATGTGTATATATATATTACCAGCAGTGTTCTCCAGTGACCCCGGACATTTCTGTGTGTGTATATATATATTACCAGCAGTGTTCTCCAGTGACCCCGGACATTTCTGTGTGTGTGTATATATATATTACCAGCAGTGTTCTCCAGTGACCCAGGACATTTCTGTGTGTGTATATATATATATATTACCAGCAGTGTTCTCCAGTGACCCCGGACATTTCTGTGTGTGTATATATATATATATATATATATTACCAGCAGTGTTCTCCAGTGACCCCGGACATTTCTGTATGTGTATATATATATATATATATCACCAGCAGTGTTCTCCAGTGACCCCGGACATTTCTGTGTGTGTATATATATATATATATATATATATATATATATATATATATATATATCCCAGCAGTGTTCTCCAGTGACCCCGGACATTTCTGTATGTGTATATATATATATATATCACCAGCAGTGTTCTCCAGTGACCCCGGACATTTCTGTGTGTGTGTATATATATATTACCAGCAGTGTTCTCCAGTGACCCCGGACATTTCTGTATGTGTGTATATATATATATATATATATATATATATATATATATATATATATATATATATATATATATATATATATATATTACCAGCAGTGTTCTCCAGTGACCCCGGACATTTCTGTATATATATATTACCAGCAGTGTTCTCCAGTGACCCCGGACATTTCTGTGTGTGTGTGTATATATATATTATCAGCAGTGTTCTCCAGTGACCCCGGACATTTCTGTATGTGTGTATATATATATATTACCAGCAGTGTTCTCCAGTGACCCCGGACATTTCTGTATGTGTATAGATATATATATCACCAGCAGGTTCTCCAGTGACCCCGGACATTTCTGTGTGTGTATATATATATATATATATTACCAGCAGTGTTCTCCAGTGACCCCGGACATTTCTGTGTGTGTGTATATATATATTACCAGCAATGTTCTCCAGTGACCCCGGACATTTCTGTATGTGTATATATATATATATTACCAGCAGTGTTCTCCAGTGACCCCGGACATTTCTGTGTGTGTGTATATATATATATATTATCAGCAGTGTTCTCCAGTGACCCCGGACATTTCTGTGTATGTGAGTATATATATATATATATATATATTACCAGCAGTGTTCTCCAGTGACCCCGGACATTTCTGTATGTGTATATATATATATATATTACCAGCAGTGTTCTCCAGTGACCTCGGATATTTCTGTATGTGTATATATATATATATATATATATTACCAGCAGTGTTCTCCAGTGACCCCGGACATTTCTGTATGTGTATATATATATATTACCAGCAGTGTTCTCCAGTGACCCCGGACATTTCTGTGTGTGTGTATATATATATATTACCAGCAGTGTTCTCCAGTGACCCCGGACATTTCTGTATGAGTATATATATATATATTACCAGCAGTGTTCTCCAGTGACCCCGGACATTTCTGTATGAGTATATATATATATATTACCAGCAGTGTTCTCCAGTGACCCCGGACATTTCTGTATATATATATTATCAGCAGTGTTCTCCAGTGACCCCGGACATTTCTGTATGAGTATATATATATATATTACCAGCAGTGTTCTCCAGTGACCCCGGACATTTCTGTATATATATATTATCAGCAGTGTTCTCCAGTGACCCCGGACATTTCTGTGTGTGTATATATATATATTATTATCAGTGTTCTCCAGTGACCCCGGACATTTCTGTGTATGTGAGTATATATATATATATTACCAGCAGTGTTCTCCAGTGACCCCGGACATTTCTGTATGTGTATATATATATATATATTACCAGCAGTGTTCTCCAGTGACCCCGGACATTTCTGTATGTGTATATATATATATATTACCAGCAGTGTTCTCCAGTGACCCAGGACATTTCTGTGTGTGTATATATATATTACCAGCAGTGTTCTCCAGTGACCCCGGACATTTCTGTATGTGTGTATATATATATATTACCAGCAGTGTTCTCCAGTGACCCCGGACATTTCTGTATGTGTGTATATATATATTACCAGCAGTGTTCTCCAGTGACCCCTGACATTTCTGTATGTGTGTATATATATATTACCAGCAGTGTTCCCCAGTGACCCCGGACATTTCTGTATGTGTATATATATATATTACCAGCAGTGTTCTCCAGTGACCCCTGACATTTCTGTGTGTGTATATATATATATATTACCAGCAGTGTTCTCCAGTGACCCCAGACATTTCTGTGTGTATATATATATATATATATATATATATATATATATATTACCAGCAGTGTTCTCCAGTGACCCCGGACATTTCTGTGTGTGTATATATATACGGTATATAAATTACCAGCAGTGTTCTCCAGTGACCCCGGACATTTATGTGTGTGTGTATATATATATATTACCAGCAGTGTTCTCCAGTGACCCCGGACATTTCGCTGTGTATATATATATATATATATATATATATATTACCAGCAGTGTTCTCCAGTGACCCCGGACATTTCTGTATGTGTATATATATATTACCAGCAGTGTTCTCCAGTGACCCCGGACATTTCTGTGTGTGTATATATATATTACCAGCAGTGTTCTCCAGTGACCCCGGACATTTCTGTATGTGTGTATATATATATTACCAGCAGTGTTCTCCAGTGACCCCGGACATTTCTGTATGTGTATATATATATATATATTACCAGCAGTGTTCTCCAGTGACCCCGGACATTTCTGTGTGTGTGTATATATATATTACCAGCAGTGTTCTCCAGTGACCCAGGACATTTCTGTGTGTGTATATATATATATATATATATTACCAGCAGTGTTCTCCAGTGACCCCGGACATTTCTGTGTGTGTATATATATATATATATATATTACCAGCAGTGTTCTCCAGTGACCCCGGACATTTCTGTATGTGTATATATATATATATCACCAGCAGTGTTCTCCAGTGACCCCGGACATTTCTGTGTGTGTATATATATATATATATATATATATATTACCAGCAGTGTTCTCCAGTGACCCCGGACATTTCTGTATGTGTATATATATATATATCACCAGCAGTGTTCTCCAGTGACCCCGGACATTTCTGTGTGTGTGTATATATATATTACCAGCAGTGTTCTCCAGTGACCCCGGACATTTCTGTATGTGTGTATATATATATATATATATATATATATATATATATATATATTACCAGCAGTGTTCTCCAGTGACCCCGGACATTTCTGTGTGTGTGTTTATATATATATTACCAGCAGTGTTCTCCAGTGACCCCGGACATTTCTGTGTGTGTATATATATATTACCAGCAGTGTTCTCCAGTGACCCCGGACATTTCTGTATGTGTGTATATATATATATATTACCAGCAGTGTTCTCCAGTGACCCCGTACATTTCTGTATATATATATTATCAGCAGTGTTCTCCAGTGACCCCGGACATTTCTGTCTGTGTGTATATATATTACCAGCAATGTTCTCCAGTGACCCCGGACATTTCTGTATGTGTATATATATATATATTACCAGCAGTGTTCTCCAGTGACCCCGGACATTTCTGTGTGTGTGTATATATATATTACCAGCAGTGTTCTCCAGTGACCCCGGACATTTCTGTGTGTGTGTATATATATATTACCAGCAGTGTTCTCCAGTGACCCAGGACATTTCTGTGTGTGTATATATATATATATATATATATATTACCAGCAGTGTTCTCCAGTGACCCCGGACATTTCTGTATGTGTATATATATATATATATTACCAGCAGTGTTCTCCAGTGACCCAGGACATTTCTGTGTGTGTATATATATATTACCAGCAGTGTTCTCCAGTGACCCCGGACATTTCTGTATGTGTGTATATATATATATTACCAGCAGTGTTCTCCAGTGACCCCGGACATTTCTGTATGTGTGTATATATATATTACCAGCAGTGTTCTCCAGTGACCCCTGACATTTCTGTATGTGTGTATATATATATTACCAGCAGTGTTCCCCAGTGACCCCGGACATTTCTGTATGTGTATATATATATATTACCAGCAGTGTTCTCCAGTGACCCCTGACATTTCTGTGTGTGTATATATATATATATTACCAGCATTGTTCTCCAGTGACCCCTGACATTTCTGTGTGTGTATATATATATATATATTACCAGCAGTGTTCTCCAGTGACCCCGGACATTTCTGTGTGTGTATATATATATATATATTACCAGCAGTGTTCTCCAGTGACCCCGGACATTTATGTGTGTGTGTATATATATATATTACCAGCAGTGTTCTCCAGTGACCCCGGACATTTCGGTGTGTATATATATATATATATATATTGCCAGCAGTGTTCTCCAGTGACCCCGGACATTTCTGTATGTGTATATATATATTACCAGCAGTGTTCTCCAGTGACCCCGGACATTTCTGTGTGTGTATATATATATTACCAGCAGTGTTCTCCAGTGACCCCGGACATTTCTGTGTGTGTGTATATATATATTACCAGCAGTGTTCTCCAGTGACCCAGGACATTTCTGTGTGTGTATATATATATATATATATTACCAGCAGTGTTCTCCAGTGACCCCGGACATTTCTGTGTTTGTATATATATATATATATATATATTACCAGCAGTGTTCTCCAGTGACCCCAGACATTTCTGTATGTGTATATATATATATATATCACCAGCAGTGTTCTCCAGTGACCCCGGACATTTCTGTGTGTGTATATATATATATATATATATATATATATATATATATATTCCCAGCAGTGTTCTCCAGTGACCCCGGACATTTCTGTATGTGTATATATATATATATATCACCAGCAGTGTTCTCCAGTGACCCCGGACATTTCTGTGTGTGTGTATATATATATTACCAGCAGTGTTCTCCAGTGACCCCGGACATTTCTGTATGTGTGTATATATATATATATATATATATATATATATTACCAGCAGTGTTCTCCAGTGACCCCGGACATTTCTGTATATATATATTACCAGCAGTGTTCTCCAGTGACCCCGGACATTTCTGTGTGTGTGTGTATATATTTATTATCAGCAGTGTTCTCCAGTGACCCCGGACATTTCTGTATGTGTGTATATATATATATTACCAGCAGTGTTCTCCAGTGACCCTGGACATTTCTGTATGTGTATATATATATATATATATATATATATATATTACCAGCAGTGTTCTCCAGTGACCCCGGACATTTCTGTATGTGTATAGATATATATATCACCAGCAGGTTCTCCAGTGACCCCGGACATTTCTGTGTGTGTATATATATATATATATATTACCAGCAGTGTTCTCCAGTGACCCCGGACATTTCTGTGTGTGTGTATATATATATTACCAGCAATGTTCTCCAGTGACCCCGGACATTTCTGTATGTGTATATATATATATATTACCAGCAGTGTTCTCCAGTGACCCCGGACATTTCTGTGTGTGTGTATATATATATATATTATCAGCAGTGTTCTCCAGTGACCCCGGACATTTCTGTGTATGTGAGTATATATATATATATATATATATTACCAGCAGTGTTCTCCAGTGACCCCGGACATTTCTGTATGTGTATATATATATATATATTACCAGCAGTGTTCTCCAGTGACCTCGGATATTTCTGTATGTGTATATATATATATATATATATTACCAGCAGTGTTCTCCAGTGACCCCGGACATTTCTGTATGTGTATATATATATATTACCAGCAGTGTTCTCCAGTGACCCCGGACATTTCTGTGTGTGTGTATATATATATATTACCAGCAGTGTTCTCCAGTGACCCCGGACATTTCTGTATGAGTATATATATATATATTACCAGCAGTGTTCTCCAGTGACCCCGGACATTTCTGTATGAGTATATATATATATATTACCAGCAGTGTTCTCCAGTGACCCCGGACATTTCTGTATATATATATTATCAGCAGTGTTCTCCAGTGACCCCGGACATTTCTGTATGAGTATATATATATATATTACCAGCAGTGTTCTCCAGTGACCCCGGACATTTCTGTATATATATATTATCAGCAGTGTTCTCCAGTGACCCCGGACATTTCTGTGTGTGTATATATATATATTATCATCAGTGTTCTCCAGTGACCCCGGACATTTCTGTGTATGTGAGTATATATATATATATTACCAGCAGTGTTCTCCAGTGACCCCGGACATTTCTGTATGTGTATATATATATATATATTACCAGCAGTGTTCTCCAGTGACCCCGGACATTTCTGTATGTGTATATATATATATATTACCAGCAGTGTTCTCCAGTGACCCAGGACATTTCTGTGTGTGTATATATATATTACCAGCAGTGTTCTCCAGTGACCCCGGACATTTCTGTATGTGTGTATATATATATATTACCAGCAGTGTTCTCCAGTGACCCCGGACATTTCTGTATGTGTGTATATATATATTACCAGCAGTGTTCTCCAGTGACCCCTGACATTTCTGTATGTGTGTATATATATATTACCAGCAGTGTTCCCCAGTGACCCCGGACATTTCTGTATGTGTATATATATATATTACCAGCAGTGTTCTCCAGTGACCCCTGACATTTCTGTGTGTGTATATATATATATATATATTACCAGCAGTGTTCTCCAGTGACCCCAGACATTTCTGTGTGTGTATATATATATATATATATATATATATTACCAGCAGTGTTCTCCAGTGACCCCGGACATTTCTGTGTGTGTATATATATACGGTATATAAATTACCAGCAGTGTTCTCCAGTGACCCCGGACATTTATGTGTGTGTGTATATATATATATTACCAGCAGTGTTCTCCAGTGACCCCGGACATTTCGCTGTGTATATATATATATATATATATATTACCAGCAGTGTTCTCCAGTGACCCCGGACATTTCTGTATGTGTATATATATATTACCAGCAGTGTTCTCCAGTGACCCCGGACATTTCTGTGTGTGTATATATATATTACCAGCAGTGTTCTCCAGTGACCCCGGACATTTCTGTATGTGTGTATATATATATTACCAGCAGTGTTCTCCAGTGACCCCGGACATTTCTGTATGTGTATATATATATATATATTACCAGCAGTGTTCTCCAGTGACCCCGGACATTTCTGTGTGTGTGTATATATATATTACCAGCAGTGTTCTCCAGTGACCCAGGACATTTCTGTGTGTGTATATATATATATATATATTACCAGCAGTGTTCTCCAGTGACCCCGGACATTTCTGTGTGTGTATATATATATATATATATTACCAGCAGTGTTCTCCAGTGACCCCGGACATTTCTGTATGTGTATATATATATATATATCACCAGCAGTGTTCTCCAGTGACCCCGGACATTTCTGTGTGTGTATATATATATATATATATATATATTACCAGCAGTGTTCTCCAGTGACCCCGGACATTTCTGTATGTGTATATATATATATATATCACCAGCAGTGTTCTCCAGTGACCCCGGACATTTCTGTGTGTGTGTATATATATATTACCAGCAGTGTTCTCCAGTGACCCCGGACATTTCTGTATGTGTGTATATATATATATATATATATATATATATATATATATATATATATATTACCAGCAGTGTTCTCCAGTGACCCCGGACATTTCTGTGTGTGTGTTTATATATATATTACCAGCAGTGTTCTCCAGTGACCCCGGACATTTCTGTGTGTGTATATATATATTACCAGCAGTGTTCTCCAGTGACCCCGGACATTTCTGTATGTGTGTATATATATATATATTACCAGCAGTGTTCTCCAGTGACCCCGTACATTTCTGTATATATATATTATCAGCAGTGTTCTCCAGTGACCCCGGACATTTCTGTCTGTGTGTATATATATTACCAGCAATGTTCTCCAGTGACCCCGGACATTTCTGTATGTGTATATATATATATATTACCAGCAGTGTTCTCCAGTGACCCCGGACATTTCTGTGTGTGTGTATATATATATTACCAGCAGTGTTCTCCAGTGACCCCGGACATTTCTGTGTGTGTGTATATATATATTACCAGCAGTGTTCTCCAGTGACCCAGGACATTTCTGTGTGTGTATATATATATATATATATATTACCAGCAGTGTTCTCCAGTGACCCCGGACATTTCTGTATGTGTATATATATATATATATTACCAGCAGTGTTCTCCAGTGACCCAGGACATTTCTGTGTGTGTATATATATATTACCAGCAGTGTTCTCCAGTGACCCCGGACATTTCTGTATGTGTGTATATATATATATTACCAGCAGTGTTCTCCAGTGACCCCGGACATTTCTGTATGTGTGTATATATATATTACCAGCAGTGTTCCCCAGTGACCCCGGACATTTCTGTATGTGTATATATATATATTACCAGCAGTGTTCTCCAGTGACCCCTGACATTTCTGTGTGTGTATATATATATATATTACCAGCATTGTTCTCCAGTGACCCCGGACATTTCTGTGTGTGTATATATATATATATATTACCAGCAGTGTTCTCCAGTGACCCCGGACATTTCTGTGTGTGTATATATATATATATATTACCAGCAGTGTTCTCCAGTGACCCCGGACATTTATGTGTGTGTGTATATATATATATTACCAGCAGTGTTCTCCAGTGACCCCGGACATTTCGGTGTGTATATATATATATATATATATTGCCAGCAGTGTTCTCCAGTGACCCCGGACATTTCTGTATGTGTATATATATATTACCAGCAGTGTTCTCCAGTGACCCCGGACATCTCTGTGTGTGTATATATATATTACCAGCAGTGTTCTCCAGTGACCCCGGACATTTCTGTGTGTGTGTATATATATATTACCAGCAGTGTTCTCCAGTGACCCAGGACATTTCTGTGTGTGTATATATATATATATATATATATTACCAGCAGTGTTCTCCAGTGACCCCGGACATTTCTGTGTGTGTATATATATATATATATATATTACCAGCAGTGTTCTCCAGTGACCCCGGACATTTCTGTATGTGCATATATATATATATATATATCACCAGCAGTGTTCTCCAGTGACCCCGGACATTTCTGTGTGTGTATATATATATATATATATATATATATATATATATATATATTCCCAGCAGTGTTCTCCAGTGACCCCGGACATTTCTGTATGTGTATATATATATATATATATCACCAGCAGTGTTCTCCAGTGACCCCGGACATTTCTGTGTGTGTGTATATATATATTACCAG